>NC_054701.1:63179426-63294426 GCF_016097555.1 Gigantopelta aegis | reverse complement strand
TCTGAAAGGAAACAGTGTTTGTTGGGCGACACCTCGGCACATTTTAAAGTATAGCTATTTGGGCTCTAACATGGATATTTGGACACTTGGTTTACAAACAGAGAGATGGAGACAGGGAGTGGAGAAACAACTGACTGCCGCCACACAGGCTATTCTTATAATATCGAAAAAGCAACAAGGAGTACACACCACGGCCTTTGTCGTTGGGCAGAACTTGACACTCTATCGAGGAGGATCGATCCTGCTACGCATCGCACCTCAGGCAAGCGCTCTACCGCTGTGATATATATACTACCCTTGTTCCCAGTAGAAATATGTCCCAAACCATCTATAAATGATATTACAGACTATCATCGGATTTGAACATGTAAGCCTATTTCCATTCCTTATAATAATTTCTTCGGATATTAAAGCACTCTAACATTTTGTTTAATAATCTGTCATTATTACCCATACGGTTTAAAATATCCTGGTTCATATCAAAGTGATGTGCTTATATAGCTCACACTAGGAAGAAGGCTAATATAATAATAATAATAATAATATATCCAATGATATTATTATGATCAGATTTGGGAAAAAAGAAAAAAAAAGTTTTTTGGAGTTTATCCTGAAATAGCTATAGTAATTAAGACAATGAAAACAAAGAATCTTTACAGAAAAAAGGCATTAATTTTTTTTTTTTTAAAGCAAGAAAAAAGAAAACAACAACAACAACATGATATTATATAAAAATAAATGTTTCATACATCTCAATTCCATTTTCAGAAATCATTTGAAACTTTTTTTTCCATTGATGTTATAGTGTAACAGTAATTTTTAAAATATGTTTTATACTTTACCCCCCCCCCCCCCCAACAAAAACAACAACAAAACAAAAAACCCACTTTTTTTTTTCTTTGAATACCAAAACATACGACGTTTAATTGGACGAACGCCGGCATGTCTGTTTATGACGCAACATTGACTTGTGGGCAATTACAGCGCAGCAATGGCGGCCATTTATGCAAATTGCCACGCCACTTGATCCACCAGTTTATTATTCCGTTTGGCGTGTATGCTTGATTGATATGCACAACGAATACACGGATTCAAAGGTTCTACCAGAAACATCTTGGCACTGCACGAGCTCTAGAATCAATATGTCAGTCAACAAGGCGGCTTCAGCCTAAAGCATAAAACCTTAGGGTCGTTACAGAAGTAATCTTGTGGGAATTGGAAGGAAAGGCATGTTTTTGGTTTTAAACGCTACAGTACATCAGGCGTGTGGGTAGGGGTAGGGGGTGGGGTTCGAGGGTCGAAATCCCTCTTGGCCAAGCAGTTAAAACAGAAAATAATCCAAGGCAGCATATTTCGACCCCATCCCATCCATCTAGAAAATTCACCTTTCACAGACCCCAACGCCTGCACATTTTAAACTACGAATGTGTTTAACATAAGGAATTCGCAATATTTGGTTTCTCTTACGATCCCCGTCGGTGGGCCCACTGGGCTATTTTTTCTCTTTGATTTGAAAAATATTCATATATTAACCTGTAGGATAAAAAAAAAGTCTAAAACAAAACCATCATCTTCTATCGCCCGACCCCCCCCCCCACGCGCCCCCCACGCCCCCCCCACCACAACCACATCCACAACCACCACCACATCCACAACCACCACCCAAAGAAAACAACAAAACAAAAAGAAACAAAACGTCCAGAAACAGAAACAAAAAATAACCACAAAAAAGACCCCCAAAAAGAGAGAAAAACCCACACACACAAACAATAATAATTAGATAATAATAATAATAATAATAATAATAATAATAAATACATTTTTAAAAAGACCAAAAAAAAATCCTCAATAACTAGCCATTAGAAAGTATCTTTTATAGGATTAACCTACACAATGCATATATGATTTACACGTTCATTTTCTATTTCCTTGCTGATATGAAACAACTTGCCGGAAATTAATGAACAATACAAACGAAAATGTACAGTACCGGTATCTGACAAAAAAGAGATAAAATTACAACCTCATGCTTCCTGCATGTGAATCATATATGTGTCATGACATTTATCAATCGCGCTGGAGTGTGCGTGTGGATATACATTTATAATAATAGTACCTTGTAAAGTACAGTGACGGGACGTAACCCAGTCGTAAACCGCTCGCTGGGATCGACTCCCGTAGGTGGGTCCTTTGGGGCTATTTCTCATTCCAGCCAATGCACTACGACTGGTTTATCAAAGGCCGTGGTATGTGCTATCCTGTCTGTGGGATGGTGCATATAAAAGCTCCCTTGCTACTAATGAGAAAAAAAAAAGTAGCCAGTTTCCTCTCTGAGACTATGTCATATTATCAAATGTTTGACATTCAATAGCCGATGATTAATAAATCAATGTGCGCTAGTAGTATCATTAAACAAAACAAACTTTAACTTTCATTTAAGTAGACAATATAATTAAACGAACATTGTTTAGTGGTGTCGTTAAACAAAACAAACTTCTTGAAAAGCTGTTGAAAAGTTCTTATGAAAGATGTCTTCCATGGATGTAAGTAAAAAGGAACTCGTTTGAGTGGCCATCATAGACAAGTTGATAGTTTGCCACCATTGAGATTTTGTTTTGTAATGTACACGTAATGGGTTCGTGTCACTGTATCGATTCTAAGCCTACAATTAATGCAGAACTAGGCTCGTGGGAAATATCCATCTTTGGATGGCGTCAAATGCGATTTCCTAAATATGAAAAAACTATTTTAAAAAATACTCTAGCAATGATTTAAATGGCCATTTTAAATGTTAAACTTTTTTGTAGATATTTAAAGGCGCAGAGCCTAGTTTTAACTTTTAGAAAATGGGCACGAAGTTTAGTTAATCTACAAACCTGTAACACATTTGGATAAAGTTACAACAGAGTGAAAGAAGAGTCTGTGACGTTAAACCCGGTAAATATCCTTAAAAATAGACTAGAACTCGAATCAATAGCCGCTACTTCTCAGACGCACGTGAGTTTTTAAAATTATGAAAAATGCATTTTGTGGTATTAGAAACAACAGGATGACCAGAAACACTTTGGTTGTACGGAAATGGATAATCTAAACAATAAAATATAAATAATGTTTGATTTCAGTTATCATAAACGGCTCTAATAGTGACAAAACATGTTGTAGTGTTTAAACAACAAGGATTTAGTTAAAACACATTGCAGTCAACATTGCTGATATTCAGCGTGTTATTTCATTGTGTAGTGCGAACAGCAACAAACAAAAAAGTACACTTCGTATGAGCTTATGTTTGTCATATTTTTGTTAATAATTTATATTTAGAATTTTTTTTTACAGAAAGTGAATCATTGTGTTCATTCTAAACTTTGTTATCTGTGATTGTTTTGTTTTTCACTTAAGTTTTATTTTGAAAGATAACAAATTGATATAGATGGCGGCTCATCCCTTTTATTCGTGTTTATACGGTATCGTTTATACGGCACTGATTGATGAGAGAAACATAACGGTTGAAGTCACCGCACGTAAACAACCACAGTTAAAGATTTCTTTGTTTTGTTTTGCAAATAAAAATATCTCATGTTGTTGTTATAGAAAATAACATTGATATGTGTCGAAAACAGTTTTATTTCTCTTCTGCTATTTGTGACATTGCAGATACATGTATAAATAAATAAACAATAAAAGTAATTACTTCACACAGATCAGAGTATGAAAGCTGTTGGGATCAAATTACTGTTGAAGACCAACCTGGAGTTTTCTATTGTAATCAAAACGACGCACTCAACACATTTTATTTACGGTTATATGGCGTCAGGCATAAGGTTAAGGACCACACAGACAATGAGAAAGGAAACCCACTGTCGCCACTTCATCGGCTACTCTTTTCGATTAGTAGCAAGGATTTTTTTTATATGCACCATCCCATAGACAGGGTAGTACATACCACGCCCCTCTGTACTAGTATATCAAAGTAAAGTTTATTTTATTTAACGACGACACTAGAGCACATAAATTTTATCTTATCATCGGCTATTGGACGTCAAACATATATGGTCATTCTGACACTGTTTTTTAGAGGAAACCCGCTGTCGCCATATAGGCTACTCTTTTACGGCAGGCAGCAAGGGATCTTTTATTTGCGCTTCCCACAGGCAGGATATCAGAAACCATGGCCTTTGTTGAACCAGTTATGGATCACTGGTCGGTGCAAGTGGTTTACACCTACCCATTGAGCCTTGCGGAGCATTCACTCAGGGTTTGGAGTCGGTATCTGGATTAAAAATCCCATGCCTCGACTGGGATCCGAACCCAGTACCTACCAGCCTGTAGACTGATGGCCTAACCACGACGCCACCGAGGCCGGTACTAGTATATCATTAAATCGCGTATACTGTGGCGAGCGATTTTTTTAAGGGAGAGAGTCGAGACATGCTCCCCCGAAAAATGTATTAAATTTTTTTCTTTTAATTTGTTTGATTGTTTGACCAGGGGGGTTCCGACCCCTAAAACCTACCCCTACATACGCACTTATTTTTCTTTCCTATCTTGGTGTTGGGTATGTAGGCCTGTCTGCTATACGCATAATTCCCCAACCATCTTGAATACCCTGTATGCTGCATATAGGGTATTAACCATGCGTCAAAAACTATCTCTGCATAAACTGTATATTGAAGCTTCTCGACTGTAATTAATACACAGCAAGAAAAACAGAACAGAAATGTACGCACTTCTAGTTTAGTAAAACCGATGATGCATAACGCTTTACGGAGAGAAATGTTTGAAACGGAATACGTTGTGTTTACATCCAAACTTCACGCTGAGGTGCATATATAAACAAAAACAAACGAGGTGCAAATACCTGAAAGAATGTTCTGGATTTTACACACTCATATATACAAAATGTATCGGTTGGCTCTATAAAGCAGCCACCTGTCTTACACGGCCTCTTTTTTTTCTACTCATTTAGGCCTATACTCAGGTGGCTTAAAGGGATAGTAAACTCAAACATGAGCCTTATGCATACCCAAACCACCAACACATACTGACACTTTAAAAACTGAAAACGCGTAGGTTTAGAGTTTAGAATTATCTATACCTGGCGGATACAAGCACCAAATTTGGTATGGTGGTCCATTTGGGTCTACTAATTAAAGCTGCAGTGTCTGGAATATTTTTATTATTTAAGCATTTAGAATAGATGATCCAGTTCTATTTGGTACATAAAAGGTCCACCACATCGCTATAGTTTTGCAATGCTCGCTTATCTGCATTATCTAGGTCAACTGCAAACCCAATGGCCAGCTTGTTTTTCGTCAATTAGCGGGACACCAGTAGAACTGGGAATTTACGCGATTTGCGCAGGCGCTGAGCTTCTCACGTGATTTTGAACAAATTTAACTGTCTTGATTGAGGGGTCGTCTCATTCCTCCAAAATATATTTATATCCATAGAGGTATGGTACAATACCTTTTCAGGGGTCGGTGGGGGATTTGGCTTGACATTTTAACAGTGACCGGCGGTTGGCATACGCGTTACATGTAAGGGGGTGTTAATAATTACGTAACGCTCTAGGGGTAGAGGAAGAGGGCGGTATGTTCGATATACGTAACATTTATGAAGACCATGTTATTTCTATTCATTACTTAGACCTAAAAATGTAATGGTTTTTTTTTAATGCGCGGTCGGTCTAGGATCGATCCCCATCGGCGGGATTGTTCCAGCCAGTGCGCCCTGACTGGTATATAAAAGGCCATGGTATGTGATATCCTGTTTGTGGGATGGTACATATAAATGATCCCTTGCTAAATATATATATATATATATATATTTTTTTTTTTTTTTTTTTTTTTTTTTTATTATTATTTTTTTTTTTAATGTAGCGGGTTTCCAAGGCGCATGTGCAGGGATTTCAGCGGGGTTGGGGGTTATAGACTGCGTTGAGCGAAGTTTATATGGGGCCATGTTCCCCCAGAATTTTTTTTTTTTTTTTTTTTCTTATCTTGGTCAGGGAAGGGTTTCGACCCCCAATACCCTCCTCCCTGCACATGATCCCATTTCCTCTCTTAGATTATATGTCAAAATTAGCAAACGTTTGACATCCAAAAGCAGATAATTATTAAATCAATATGCTCTAAAACTGATTTCGTTAAACAAAACAAACTAACTTTACCCTTTCCAAACGAAATAATATTTATTTGAATTTGTCGATTTTACCACACGTAAAATTAAAAAGTGAAAACGGTCATTTTCTACTTTAGTATATTTTATTAAAAATATATACATGATCAATGTGTTATACAAACTAAACTTTGAAAGTTCTACTAACATTTTATAAAATATTAATTCTTAAATAGGAAGGTACGATTGTCGATAGTAACGTTGTCAAGATCAAACCGGTTTTAACGAAAGAATAGTACGTATCCTCTACCGAACGTTCTTTGTACAGCGCAAGAATTCTCATTTCATTTTTTGAGACGAACCCTACAATTTCAAATCCGCAAACGCACCTATTAACTGAAATTGACAAAAGGCTGTCGTTTGTGGTTTGCCGACACTAAAATCCAAGATGGCCGACATATATGAATAATGATTACTTTCTCGAGTTCTAGAAGACGTAATAAGGCCACATTTTGTGACAAAATGTATTTCTTTGTATTTTGATTTTGTATATTATAACACTATCAGAGTATTAATTATTACTCATACCGTTTTTCTCCTAAAAAGAGCACACAATCAATTTCCACTTCATATCCAACCTCTTATACGTTACTACCGTAAGTGGTTTTCACACATATTCAACTTCAAAAACCATTAGCACATCCAAAGTCATATTTACTTTGTACAAAAATTACCCAATAGAAAAGTTTACAAAGTTGTTTACTTCACTGTGTCCATCATCATGTGGGAGGAGTAATTTTTATCTGTTTATTTATTGTAAGCTGTCTCTTAACTACGGAACTCCAGAGATCACAGACGTAAAATTGTTATTATTGTTTCATCTCTGGGGTTCCGTACTTAGACCTAAATTTTCTTCTTCCAGGTGATGTCAATTTTATTTTATATATATATAATTTTTATTTTTTTAAATCCAAGTCATATCACCGTGAGAATTTTTAAAACAACCTTTTATTCTTCTTTTAAGATAAGAAATCATCCATTAAATTTCAGTCGGACAGTATAGTAGGAGCGTTGTTCTAGACAAAGAATAAATTGACTGTTTACCTGGTTCGGTTTACTTATTGTTCATTGTATTTTATGAATCATGAATGAAAATAGTCAGCAAACATTGTATTATTTCCAAGTGCTGTAAGAATCTTTTCAAGAGTAAGTAATACATTTTTTTTTTTTTTTTTTGTAATGTAGAATAAAACAATTATTATACATGTTCGAAATGACGCTCGTTTTTCATTTCTAATTTTCTTTAGGTTCTTTGGATTCTGATTTTGCTCTGGACACCTCAAATCTATAAAATTATCATTTCGAGGTAAAATTGTAGTCTTATATCTTTAGTGTACAGAAATAGAAGGGAAGGGAAAGGAATGAATATTTAAAAACACTGTTTAATCAGTGGATATTCATTTAATTAATAAGCGAATGAATGAAAGAAGGATGGAATGAACGAACTAACGGGATGATGTCTAACTATAACGCAGCACAACAGCGGTTATTGTGTCAGAAGAATAATACTTGTGATGCATTGTCTATTCAAGCTGGGTCGGGACATAGCCCTGTGGTAAAGCGCTGGCTTGATGCGTGGTCGGTTTATAGATAGTTTATTAAAGTCTCACCTCAGTACAACAGATTAAATTTAGCATATACATAAAAGCAATATAAGTTATAAAATTGTAATGAGCCACTCTCTATATACGGAGTTATGAGAGACTATTCGCCAAAAGTATCTAAAAGACAAATAAAGTAAACAATCCAATATAGTACAGTTAAAACAATGGCAGCACAAATAAAACAATAAGATATATACATTTAAAATATTATACATAAATCATCTCATAGTATATAAAATGGATTTTCGATATTTAAGAATGCTATGGCAGGTTTTGGCAGCTAACATACAAATATCGGGACAGGACAAGATAAAACACAATTCGGCATGTCGGTGCAGTCGTCATAATCAAAAAGTAAAGTTCTACAGTGTGTGAGTAATTCCAACGTTATGTCAGCATGTAACGGGCACTTATGTAACTAACGTCCCCTGCGTTGTCTGAAATGTTAATTACTGTAACAGGTCACACGTCCTGGCGTGTGTCAACACATTATTCTATTAGCAGGGCAAATTACACATAAATCGTGTATTATTAATAGTAAATTATGACTTAATTAGAATAAAAAAAAGGCACATACGACGAAAGTGAACAGAAAGGTTCAGTTAATGAATTCATGTTACGATGACTTGCAAAACAAATCTGTCATCAACAAAGGAAGGAAATGTTTTAATTAACGACGCACTCAACACATTTTATTTACGGTTATATGGCGTCGGGCATATGGTTAAGGACCACACAAATATTGAGAGAGGAAACCCGCTGTCGCCACTTCATGGGCTACACTTTTTTGATTAGCACCAAGGGATCTTTTACATGCACCATCCAACAGACAGGATAGTACATACCACGGCCTTTATCAGTTATCAGCTATAAGATAAAATGAAATAGTGTGCAATTATTTTCTTCTATTGTCTTAGTATCTATAACCCCAAAACACAAATCCTCAAAGCCACGCATTAATTTCAATAATAGTCCTAATGCACTCCCAATCTGACTGAAATCAGCTCTACTGGTTATAGTTATTAACCAGTGGAGAGTTAATTTTAATCAGATTGAATGCACTCCCTTAAACCAAACTATGCGAAGACATGCGCATGCTCTAACATTACATGATCCATAGGCTTGGCCGTCTTTCCATCATCGATTCCAAGGAACTAAATTTAGATTAAAATTCCAACGAGTTCTTGTTGAATGGCATAATTACTATTACAGTTTTAAAAAAAATTCTTTGCGAAATAAAAAAGAGGCAGCATCATGAATAAATTATATACTAGTATCATATTAACTGATGACTCAACACAAATTGGAATTTGAATAATGGATTATTGCTAAAGAGTTAAATCTTCAGTTTAGAGAGGTTTGGTGCCGAAACCATTGAAATGAGACAATGCGTTGATAGGAAGCTCAAAAACAATATCCGTCAGTTTTATATCGCCCAGAGATAACGCAGCTTACTTGTCAAATCCAATTTTGTCAGTCTGACAAAATCTATATATATTGTGTTTATGAAAATTAGATTTACAACAAAATCCTTTTACTCATGTTTTTAAATGCTGATATGGAATAATATATGGATCAGTTATATGTGTGCACGAGTGTTCGCTATAAACAATGTATTGATACATTTTAAAAAAAGGGTAGGAGTGGAAATGGAGACGAAAACGATACAATCAATAATTCTGAAGATGTAGATGTTTGGGGTTTTTGTTTGTTTGTTTTTTGTTGTTTTTTGGGGGGAGGAGGTTGTTGTTTTTTGTCGTTATTGCTTTCTGTTTATAGGCGTACGAGGTCCCATTTTATTTACGGTTATATGGCGTCAGACATATGGTTAAGGACCACACAGATATTGAAAGAAGAAACCCGCTGTCGCCACTTCATGGGCTACTCTTTTCGATTAGCAGCAAGTAATCTTTTATATGCATCATTCCACAGACAGGATAGTACATACCACGGCTTTTGTTACACCAGTTGTGGAGCACTGGGTTTCCTCTCTAAGACTATATGTCAAAATTACCAAATGTTTGACACCCTATAGCCGATAATGAATAAATCAATGTGCTCTAGTGGTGTCGTTAAACAAAACAAACTTCTTCTCTATCATTTTTGCCCGAATTTGAGAATTTGCTGCCCCATGTCTCGTACGCTTAAGCTTAATGTTTCTGTTTCATTTAGGTTGTTTGTGTATTGTGTTTCTTGTTTATCTTTGTTTTCTTTATATTTGTGTGTGTGTGTGTGTGTGTGTGTGTGTGTGTGTGTGTGTAATAATACTGGATATGTATCCACTAATTTGTAGTGTTAATGGAATCATATACGGACTCTCGCCAGGACGTGTAACCTTTAATAATAATTAAAGGGACATTCCTGAGTTTGCTACAATGTTTAAGATGTTATCGACTAACGGAGACTTTTTAACGATTGTAATTACATACCAAATATATTTTTTCCGCATAAAATATTAGTGGTTATACATTAAACTTGTTTCTGATCGTTGTAATATTTGTACTAGGTTAAATTTCATTTTATTTCCTAAAATCCACTTTGAGCTTCTTACAAATATTAAGACGACCAGAAACACATTTTGAATATACAGACACTGATATTTTAAACAAGAAAATATATTTAATATGTAAGTTTAATCGTAGAACTATTTTATTCGTCGGAAACATCTTACAATGCAGCAAACTCAGGAATGTCCCTTTAACGTAAAGCATTTTAGTTGGTCAGTGTAAATATGTATACACCAATGAAAGCACATATTTAAAGAGGTTTTGAATTTTTATAAAGACGTCCTTTTCAGTGGAAGGCGAAGATGAACACATGGCAATGGAAAAATACATCGGTAACCCAATATGGCCTTTCTATTTGAAACTAAGACCGTTCTGTTCCACCCGTTTGACGTGACGCGTAATTAATTTCGTACTCACTATGTCTGTAATTTGCTTTCAAGGTGTAATTTGCTGTCAAACACTTTGATTGTCAGTCACAGCTTTCCTTTGTTGTTGTGATCCCGCAGGATCTGTAAAAATAGCATGTATAATGCAGAAAAACAAAGGATGACGGCGTCATGGGTGGACTCATTTGACGAGGGCGTAAAATATGAGTTTTTCAGACTTCACACTAGACGTCCAGGTGTAAAATATGATCAATTTGCAACCTTAACCTTTCTGGCTTCACGGATCAAGATAAAAAAATAATAATAATAAAAAAAATAGAAGAAAATATAATGAAAAAATTAGTAAAACAGTATTTGTTTAGCGACACCGCAGAATATGGGCGAACAGGTTCCCATTTTTGTAACCTTACCTTGGAGGCGGGGTGGGGGTGGAGTGTGTTAAGGTGGTACAGGCTGATTCGTGCCCAAATTAAACGAAAATGCTCTAATCTGGACGTGTAGATATGCATAACTATCAAGATATAGCTACACAGGATTCCAAATGATCGCAGCACTACTTGTTTTCACATGGGTTACAATTGATATTATGAGTAGAATGATGGAAATATATAGTGATACGTTTTCAGGTCAGCTCATTGCCTAAACATCTGGAGCCATCGTTTTTGCCCGAAAGAAAGAAATGTTTTATTTAACGACGCACTCAACACATTTTATTTACGGTTATATGGCGTCAGACATATGGTTAAGGACCACACAGATTTTGAGAGGAAACCCGCTGTCGCCACTACATGGGCTACTCTTACCGATTAGCAGCATGGGATCTTTTATTTGCGCTTCCCACAGGCAGGATAGCACAAACCATGGCCTTTGTTGAACCAGTTATGAATCACTGGTCGGTGCAAGTGGTTTACACCTACCCATTGAGCCTTGCGGAGCACTCATTCAGGGTTTGGAGTCGGTATCTGGATTAAAAATCCCATGCCTCGACTGGGATGCGAACCCAGTACCTACCAGCCTGTTGACCGATGGCCTAACCATGACGCCGCCGAGGCCGGTCTTTTTTGCCCGAATGCGAAGATTTGTTCCAGCACTGATGTGGGTGTGGATGCTGCAGTTGACATACGGCTATTTTGACACCAAGTTCAAAAGCCAGAGAGAGTGAAAGAAAGGGATCTAGGCCTATTGAGAAGAAGAAAGAAATAAAGAAATGTTTTATTTAACAACGCACTCAACACATTTTATTTACGGTTATATGGCTAAGGACCACACAGATATGGAGAGAGGAAACCCGCTGTCGCCACTTCATGAGCTACTCTTTGCGATTAGCAGCAAGGGTTCTTTTATATGCACCATCCCACGGACAGAGTAGTACATACCACTGCCTTTGATATACCAGTCGTAGTGCACTGGCTGGAACGAGAAATAGCCCAATGTCGAGAAGAAGACAGAATGAGAAAGAATGAAAGAGAGAGAGGTGGGTGGAGGGGCATATATACGACACAGGCTTTGATTTACCCGCTAGTTACAGACATTGCTTGAAATGGGGTGGGTGGGGGTAGAGGTGACTCCACAAAAGGCGACCTATCCTTCAACCCATTACATCTCAAGCGATGTGTTCCGAATAGAGTGAAACAATTCTTCGTGACATTTCGATCATTTCCGTCAAAAAAGGGGAGCAAATTAAGGAAATCCCGTTGTTACGTCACGTGGTGATGTTTTTTCAGCGGTAAATGCCATTAGTTTTTTTGGTGCACGTGCTTCCGTTTTTATGACTTATTAACAGTATAGATGATTTCACATTTCAATATTTTTTGTACGTTATTATACATACACTAGTAAAATAACTGTTTTAGTAAAGAAATACAGAGTACGTCAGGGTAGAAACAGCCGACGGACACAAGTGCCACTACGGTGACTACCCTGCAGCAGGTTCCATTTGGCAATCGGCTATGGCCTGGGGCTTTGATGTTTGAGCATTTGGAAAAGGCCGTCATTAGATAGGTAGTTGTATTTGCCCTTTGCCATATTTCTATAGATATGTACGGGTATAATATCCGCCAGGTCCCTCCTTTATTATTTTTAGTTGGGGGTTAGGATTAGAGTTGGGGGGGGACCGGGCGGATATTTCTCTGAACTATGCAATACTTTGGCAATTGTCGACAACCAAATGGTTGTAAGCTACTGTGTCTAAAATAAAACAAGCCAAACAATTTTCCTAAATCTGATGCCACAGAGCTTTAGTTTGATTATTCTCCAGTCCAGTCATGACATTGAACTTACATGAACATGTACCAATGCTACACGAAGAAACCTGATGCCTCTATGCGATTTGAACCTGCGCTGTACTTAATTGTAGTGACTTATATAGAGATTATTATACGAGCTTGTGTGTCGTACTGATTTTACGAAACAAGTGACAGAATTTTTGTATTGGCTGAGAGAGAGCGAGGGTAATACATAAATCCTGACACGAGTTTCGTAAAATCAGTACGACACATGCGAGAGTAATAATTTCTTTATTATCCATATTATTATTATTATCATTTTATGAAGAACAAGGCTCAAGGGCCGTCTCAAAATGTTTCAGCCACAATTAGAAGGAGACTACGAAATGACGTCATATTTCATATGTACAGTCTGGGCTAGGTCGGGAATCAACCTCATGTTATGACGTTGCTTCCCAAAATTACATCATTACTACGTATGACTATCATTAATCCGGTTATGTTGGACCATGTGGATAATAAAGCAGAGTGTGTGCCCACATGACACGTTGGTACTGGTTAACATGTAAGTTTAATGTCATGACTGAACTCAAGAATAATCGACGTAAAGCTCTGTGGCAACAGATTTAGCAAAAAAAAAAGTATTTTAGACACAGTAGCTTGCAACCATTTGGTTGTCGACGATTGCCAAAGCATTACATAGAGTTTCTTTTAGCCTCCCTCTTCATATCAAAATCAATAAGGGGAGGGTTGGGGTGACTCAAGCTAGGTAGTGCCATAGTGAAGGAGGTGTAGGCCTAATGGGTATTTTGCAGTGTCGTTCAGGTCACAGGTACCCTCAAACAGAAACGCCTTGTACATATACTATAGATACATATATAAAGAGTATATTTCCATATTTTCTCCAGTATTACACAAATGGACATGTTGGGTTTAGAGTCAGGATTATGTTTTGGGAATTTTCAAAAGTCTACACAATCTTCCAAACCCTCGCCCCACCCCAAAAAATAGCAATGCTCAAAAGTTATTATTCCATGCATGGAACTACGGCTTCAGTTTCACTTATGATAAACCTTGATACATCAGTGTTTGAAAATTTATTTTAATAAAGTAAAAGATTTGTTTTGTTTAACAACACCACTAGAGCACATTGATTAATTAATCATCGACTATTGGATGTCAAACATTTGGTAATTCTGACACATGCCCATCAGAGGAAACCTACATTTTTACTAATGCAGCAAGGGATTTTTTATATGCACTTTCCCACAGAGAGAAAAGCACATACAATGGCCAGTTGTGGTGCACTGGTTGGAACAAGAAAAAAACCCAGTCATTTGAATGGATTCACCAAGGTGGTTCGATCCTATAACACAAACACCTCAAGCGAGCACTCTACCAACTGAGCTAAATCCCACCCATTCCATCCCATCTTATAAGATTGTTTCCTAATACAAAATGTACAAACCGGTACAGTTTTCATTATTGTGTATCACTATACAGTGTTTCTGCCAGAAAGAAATGTTTGGGTATGGCGCTATGAAATTGAATGCAACCACAGTCAACAGGGGGTATGGGGTCCTCCCCCACAAAGAAAATGGGTTACATTTAGGGTCAGGGTTAAGAAGAGTAATTAATTTTGTTAAAATGTTGACTTAAAAAAAAAAAAAATGGCGCCTTACCCAATTTACCCTCTGGCAGAAACCCTGCTATAGTTTGTAGCTCGAGTTCCATCTACGACTATGACGGGCGGGACGTGGCCCATTGGTCAAGTGTTCGCTTGATGCCCGGTTTGGGATCGGTTCCATTGGGCTATTTCTCGCTCCAGCCAGTGCACCACGACTGGTACATCAAAGGCCATGGTTTGTGCTATCCTGTCCATGGATGGTGCATATAAAAGATCCCTTGCTGCTAATTAAAAAGATTAGACCATGAAGTGGTGACAGCAGGTTTCTTCTCTCAATATCTGTGTGGTCCTTAACCATATGTCTGACGCCATATAACCGTAAATAAATGTTTTATTTAACTAGGCACTCAACACATTTTATTTACGGTTATATGGCGTCAGACATATGGTTGAGTGCCTAGTTAAATAAAACATTTCCTTCCTTCTATGACTGAGTCTTTAATTTGGCAAAGTAATTTCATGAAATAAATTATATTTTGTTACAAAATAACTTGGTTTCTACCATTTTGGAAGTTTAATAGATTATTGGGTGAAATGTTCTGCTCACCCAGAGCTAGCCCTACTTAGTGTTAAAAATTGCCAATTTCAAAATGTTAGATCACTAAAGAGTCAATAAGTACTGTGTCTAAAATAAACATAGACCTATGTTCTTTTATTATCTAGAAGTTAACTAATAATTTACATTCATGTATAATATTAAAGGACGTATATGTTTTTTATCTACAAATGCTACACAGGGAAAAACCTGATGCCACTATCTGAAATGTTCACAGTTGGTTCTGGATAAGGGTTAGAACAAATATGTCTGAGTCTCTGTAAAGCTTTATTTCATGCTTTATATTTCTTTTTTGATGATTTGTCTATTTTGTATTTACATCATATGTTCAATGGTGTATAATTTTAGGACACTTTTTAATGTTTTTTCTTTTTCTTTTATTCAAGTACAGATGTTGTTTTTTGTTGGTCTTTTTCTTTTTTCTTTCTTTTTTTTCAAGCTGTTAAAGGGACATTCCTAAGTTTGCTGCAATTTTTTAGATGTTATCGACTAACA
The DNA here is from genome assembly GCF_016097555.1 of Gigantopelta aegis. NCBI lineage: Eukaryota > Metazoa > Mollusca > Gastropoda > Neomphalida > Peltospiridae > Gigantopelta > Gigantopelta aegis. The sequence goes on along the minus strand of NC_054701.1, from coordinate 63,278,792 downwards.
GAGACTTTTTAACGATTGTAATTACATATCAAATATATTTATCTGCATAAAATATTAGTGGCTGTATATTAAACGTGTTCTGATGGTTCTAATATTTGTACTGAGTTAAATTTCATTTTATTTCCTAAATTGATTTTTTTTTCATACATACAAAATTATTTGAAGAGATAATCCAGTTTGGGCTTCTAACAAATATTAGGACGACCAGAAACACATTGAATATACAGACACTGATATTCTAAACAAGAAAATGTATTTAATATGTAAGTTTAATCGTAGAAATAGTTTATTAGTCGGAAACATCTTACAATGCAGCAAACTCAGGATTGTCCCTTTAATGTATAATTTTGTACAAAGAGAACCAGTCTGTGTTAGGGAGAATTATATTAACCTGCTAGATTCATGTTAAACAATGGTTAGAACAGGAAACATGGTCACACTATATTCAGCTTGTGGAAAAAGGAAAAAGAAACTAAATAAAGTTGTCCTATTGAGTCACTGAGATGAATAATTTTATCACTAATAATAACTTATGGAAGGAAATTAAAACTTCAGGATAGGCACTGAAAAGATAAAAAGTCGTAAAAATATTTGTTGATTACATATGTACTGTGAAGACTGGACCAGTTGGACAGGTAATGCAGTTTGTGGAATTCGTATATCATAGTAGTATGCTCTTTATAAGTGTTTATTTTGTACTAGTATTAATATTGAATAGAGTCAGTTAATTCTTTTTGGAAAGGAAAGTAATGTTTAATGGATGAAGGAGAGGAATGGGGTAGAGAGGGGAACACCACTAGAGCACATTGATTTATTAATCATCAGCTGTTGGATGTCAAACATTTGGTAATTTTGACATAATCTTAGAGAGGAAACCTGCTTCATTTTTCCGTTAGTAGTAAGGGACTTTTTTTTATATGCACCATCCCACAGACAGGATAGCACATACCACAGCCTTTGATATACCAGTCATGGTGCACTGGCTAGAATGAGAAATAGCCTAATGGGCCCACTAATGGAGATCAATCCTAGACCAATCACACATCAGGTGAGTTCTTTATTACTGGGTCCCTGCAGCAATATCGTTTATATTCACTTTCCCATAGACAGGATAGTACCCATCATGGCCTTTGATTCAGATACCAGTAGTGGGACACTAGTTGGGATTAAAAATCCCAGTCTATTCAGGGTGATTGAGTCGGTAATCCAATGGATAAGCTCTTCACCACTGAGGTACAATCCAACCCAATTATTTTTAGAAACCATGTTGGAGTGGGACAACTTCAAAACAGTGACATAATAATAATAAATTGTGAAACATTCGCAGAGATTTTATGCAACTTAATTTTGTAAGAAAAAAAAAGAAAGAAAAAAGTAACTTGCATATATATAAAAAAAAAATTTAGTTTATTTTTTTTATAGCATATTATAAATCCATTAAAATCTGCAAGTAGGTTCTTAGAATTTTAACGTAAATACACATTACACATGTGGGTCTCTGTGTGAGTTCAGCATTATGTATGCAGGCAGTAGCTGTAATTAATATTCATGTTATGTCAGTGTTGTGTATATTCACAGACTTGTAAAATAACACGTAAAATCTTGTGTTACCAAGGATTTGTTTGTCTTTACAGACTGAGGTGGAATTGAAAAGCCAAAACAAAGTTCGGTTATTTGACTATAGTTCAACAAAACATTGACCCCCTGACAGGTAAGTCCAGTTTGTGTTTTAAATGTTCTGTGCAGTCGGTCCTCTAAAATCATTGTACTGCGTTTCTGGTTGAACAAGTCCAGTTTGTGTTTTAAATGTTCTTTACAGTTGTTCCTCTAAAATCATTGTACTGTGTTTCTGGTTGAACATGCAGCAGTTTCTTGCCTAGAATGTTCATTTTTGTATATCATGTGTATTACTGGTTGCCCTAATGTCTTAAGCATCTCAAGACATTGTCTTGACAGCTCTCTATGTTGCGACTGATTAGTTCGTATATGTGACCATTTATTAGTCCCCTACCGGTCCAACCAGAGGGGACTATAGGTTTCATCTCCGTCCTGTCCATCCATCCCACATATAGTTTTCCGGATGTTCTTTTTTAGAATGACTTGAGATATTTAGCTAAAATTTTGTGTATAGCTTTATCATTTACTGTTACAGATCAAGTTTGACTTTCATGGCGAATTACCCATTTTTGACAGAGTTATTGCCCTTGAACTTAGGAGATATGAAAATTTGTTTTCTGGACTTTTTTCAGAAAGCTTTGAGATATTGAGCTGATATATTGTGGATACCTTTATCATGTAATGTTACTGATCAAGTTTAACTTTCATGGTGATTTACCCACTTTTCACAGAAGTATGACCCTTGAATTTATTAGATATGGAAAAAAAAAATGGATTCAGTAGAGGATTGCTTTAGCAGTACTCTAAAAATGCTTGTTTTCATTTGGTGACCGGCCTCGGTGGCGTCGTGGCAGGCCATTGGTCTACAGGCTGGTAGGTACTGGGTTCGGATCCCAGTCAAGGCATGGGATTTTTAATCCAGATACCGACTCCAAACCCTGAGTGAGTGCTCCGCAAGGTTCAGTGGGTAGGTGTAAACCACTTGCACCGACCAGTAATCCATAACTGGTTCAACAAAGGCCATGGTTTGTGCTATCCTGCCTGTGGGAAGCGCAAATAAAAGATCCCTTGCTGCCAATCGGAAGAGTAGCCCATGTAGTGGCGACAGCGGGTTTCCTCTCAAAATCTGTGTGGTCCTTAACCATATGTCTGACGCCATATAACTGTAAATAAAATGTGTTGAGTGCGTCGTTAAATAAAACACTTCTTTCTTTCTTTCATTTGGTGACTAAAACATTTCATGTTATCTTTATAAAAAATACAAGTAGAAGCGCCATCTGGTTCCTAGGTGGATAAGTTAATGTAGAGCTAGGTCTGTTTTGATGTAACTGTTTAGCATGCTTCATAATTTTTATGATATTGGGGTTTTGTATGTACTTTTCTTAAATACATCCTAGAACATGTAAATCATTACGATAATTGTGACATTTCAGAATAGGCCATCCCTAAAGTATATGTATGCCTCACAGCGTTCAGAATACGCACTTATCCGTTTGTCCTGACAAGTGAAAATCTCGATGGTTGTCCAGTGAGGAAGTAAACATTTATAATGCTGTTTCATTTTGATCAATTAAAAAACATTGTCCTTAAACTTCAATAAAATTAGCAGCTTATTTTGTACAAGTGAAAGTAATCGGGCTTCCATGCTGAAAGTAAATGGGATAAAAATTAAGAGCTTGGATGGAATACATTTTACACAAATGAAAAACAGAGTAATTTTGGTGTATGTACTCTATTAAGCGAACCCCATTCCCACCCCCACCCCCCAATTTTTTTTTTTTTTAAATCCCCACTCTTTGTATTATATAATGCCTGAACCTGCTTTTTCTCTTCTGGACATCATAAGATAAGACGATTCAAAATATGTACATACTTTATGGATGATCTATCTCATAGTTCAACAGATCAACCAAAAACATTCCGTAAAACGATTTTGGGTAGGTCGGCTATTTTTGTTTGAAATGTTAATATACTCTTCTTTTTTATCTTTTTTTTTATCTACATAAAATAAAATAGAAATTAAGTTCGGATTTACAGATAAGCAGTTGTCATGTCTTCAGATAAAAGTTTTAAATTTGGAGTTGTTGACTGCCACAAGACCCAAAACCTAATACCAAAAAATTGAAGTTATAAGAAATGAAATTTTCAGATTAACATTTGAGTATAAACACTGCATACTTCTACAATAAAATTTGTAATATAGCATCCCAAAAATGGTTTTTAAAAAAATAAATAAAAAATAAAAATTGTGACCCACTTATAAATAAATCCAGCAAGTTAATAAAATAAAATAATATTTTAATGAAAATAATTATAAAGACTTTTAAGCAAAATAACTCGCTACTTAAGTTGAGTTCTTAACCACTGAACCATTTGTTCAGGGGCGGAACATAGCTCAGGGACAAATCGTTCGCCTGATGCACGGTCGATCTAGGATCAATCCTTGTCAGTGGACCCATTAGGCTAGTTCTCGTTCCAGCCAATGCACCACGACTGGTATATCAAAGGCCATGGTATGTGCTGTCCTGTCTATGGGAAAGTGCATATAAAAGATCCCTTGCTGCATTAGGAAAAAATGTAGCGGGTTTCCTCTGAAGACTACGTGTCCTGAATTACCAAATGTTTGACATCCAATAGCCGATGATTAATAAATCATTGTGCTCTAGTGGTGTCGTTAAACAAAACAAACTTTAACTCTAACTTCTGGTCAGGACAGGGATCTATGGTCTCTTTGGGTTGGAGCCAGTACCAGCTGGATGTGAACCCATTACCTACGAGCCTAAAGGCCGATAACTTAACAACTAAGCCACCGAGGCCGGTCTTGGATTATTTCATTGGGATAGATTTATGATTCTGACAAAAAAGGGGAGTAACCATGTAAGTATTACCTGGCTTACAGACAGTTGCAGACTGCAGTTCTGCTCTTGAAAAATGTTGCTTTTCAGTGTCTGATATTGATTTTTTATTAAATGCTTTATGACATCTTTACATTTTTTTTTTTTTTTTTTTTACATTAGGCAAACAAACAATACAATTTTTATTATTTTTTTTTTTTCTTCAAAATTAAAGTAGAATTCTGAGAGTTGTCCTGCAATACTGTATATCTATACAAAAACATTTGTGCCCAGGACAGCATACCTGAACTTTAGTTGCAAATAAGCATGAAATTGTTCTACTCGTATTTACCATCATCATCATTATATTCACTATGACCATATCTCCCACTGGTAGAATGAAACCGAGGTGGTAATTTGGTTAAATAAGTCGTTTAGTGTGTCTGCTTTCTGCATTGGTAGATGTGTGGGAAACTATTCTCAAGTACATCTATTTTCGTGTGCTTTGCTATTTCGGCATGCAGAGGTTCAGCAGTACAACAGTAAAACTGCAAGCATGGCAAAATTCTATACACCGTTTACCTACAGGTGTAAACTAACTAGCAGGAACTTAGATTGGCAGATCAAATTTGCCAATGTTCACTCATAATAATTATACTGATGGAAAGAAATAAAGGATCACACAGATAATGTAGCAACAAGAAATAATGACTGTATAAAAAATCAATTGATATTGTCAGAAGTTGACTGGGAACATATAAGCAGCACATTCAACACTACAGACATTTAATACCATATTATAACTTGGTATGAAATACAGACATTACTACACTAAGTGAATTAAATATGGTTTACAATTTGATGTGTTCCCTCATTTCTTTCCATCAGTGTATGAACTAATCAGTAGTTTGAGAAGAAGTTGGGTTCAACAATTTTGACCTGCAGATAGAGCATCTTGTGTAGTAACCACCTGTTTTTAAGCATGAACATTGGATGGTACACCTTGTATAGCAACCACCTGAATTAAATGAACACTTGAATTTTGTATGCTAACCACCTGTTTTAAATGGGCACTTCTGAGATATATATCTAAGACATTATTAGGCAAGATATGTGTGTTACTTTTCTGATGACCAGGTCAACTTTGCATTTATAGCTCCATCATGTAAGTTCAGTTTTCGTTATAAATTTTAGTTTAAAAAAAAAAAAATATATACAATAGAACTAAATTAATATGGATTTTTTTAATGTTATATTAAAAAAAAATCACACCATGCAAACCATGTTATTGTAGGCATTGCATTTAATTCTTATTTTAATATATTAAATACATTGTACATTTTTACTCTGTAATGGGAAAAGAACATATAAAAGAGGATCATTCTATCTCATATCATACCAAAATAAGAGTGAAAATTAAACCCTATACTCCCCACGATTTTTGCCCAAAATTGGTAAATAAGGTTATTATCACTGATGTTTATGATATTTGAAATTTTAGCTCAATCAAACTAATGGTGTCTGAGATCATTAATTTGGGCAAAAATTGACTTGATCACTAATTGAGTATTAATGGTCAAGCCCATTTTGGCCAAAATCGCTAAAAATTAATGGGCTATATCTTAAGAACCAATTGTTTGATCAAGCTAAAACTTGAAATATCAGCAATTTCAGTCACAGTATCCTTACATACAAATTTGCAGGAAAATTATATATAAAGCATGATTTGACACAGAATGACCCAACAAGCAAAAATTAAATAAATGTACTATGCAATGAAGATATAACATGTTTCTTCTTCCATTGTCAGTTAAACTGTATCACTTTTGGCAATGAAAAAACAAAAACAGGTCATGCTAACTTTATCTCTGATGTGTGAAACGAGGTGTCTGTTTTATAAAGGTTCCGGTTGTAGATTATGGGTGGTCTTAATTGTAACCTGGTTCCCCACTGAACATCCTGTTCCTTGCAACACCCAGGTTGTGATTTACAACACAGAATGAAAGTACCTGACATATTCCTGTGTTGTGTGCTATTGTGTGACCATGACAGTTTGTGAAAACATTAATTTGCAGCTGGTGTGTTTAGAGCCTGTTGCCGTAGTTACTATGATGGCAGCCGGTGAGTCATCCATTACTACAAAGTACTCCAGAGCAGGCATGGTGGCTGGCCTGTGTGTACACATTGTTACAGCATATTAACTCAATTGTTGCAAGCAACATGTTGACAGCAGCTTTTATAATCCCCCCATCTATACAGCCTTCTTTCTTCTTTTTTCTTTCTCTCTTTTTGTATCCTAATCGATTTTTGTCTGGAATGAGTAACATGAAAATATGCATTAATAACGGAGGATGTGTAAAATTGCTTTCCGGTTATTAACACTACTTTACTGTTGGTTTGCCAATGGTGTTAAAATGATATCAACTGTGCATACTTCTACATGTGTTACTTTCTGTATGATTTAATTACAACGTGTGACGGTGGAAAGGAAATAAATGGAATGTTTGACTGACAACACCTCAGCATATTTTAAACTACGGCTATTTGGAGTCTATCCTATAGTTATTTTGATAAGTGCAATAAGTCTGGAAAATGGTTTAATGTGTTTTGGAATTTAAGGTATGGAAAAAATATGAAAATTAGTTGAAAAAAGGTGTATGAACTCTGAAAAGAGTGAAAACTGGCTGTCACCAATTTGTGTTGTGCCTGATTTTATTGGACCTGTTTGGTGACTCATATGACATCCATTCTGAAGAACGTCAGGCTTGTTCATGTTTAATGTCTACCTTTCTCAGTCTTTGTCAGACAAGGTGAATGATCACTCCCGTTCCCCTCCATACTTGCTGCAAATTGATCGCCTCACAATAAAACTTTTAATGAATTTCATTTAAAACTTCATGTGATTGATCACCTGACATCCTATGATTTAAGGGGCAGGATGTAGCCAAGTGGTAAAAGCGCTCACATGATGCACGTTCGGTTTGGGATCGACCCACGTCGGTGGGACCATTGGGCTATTTCTCGTTCCAACCAGTGCACCACGATTGGTATATCAAAGGCCGTGGTATGTGCTATCCTGTCTGTCTGACCTCAAACCATTTCACATCAAAACTGCCGAAATGTTAAGCTGTAATTAGTTTGAAATAACTTCAGATATATTTGTGAATGTCTATAACTCGTTATCAGCTATTAATAATATTACTGCACTAAAATATCTTGATGTGCTCAACACAGACAAAGAACGAGTTGTGCCCAGTGTAGCCCAGTGGTAAAGCGTCTGCCTGAAGCTCTATCGGTTTAGGATTGATCCCCGTCGGTGGGCTCATTGGGCTATTTATCATTCTAGCCAGTGCACCACAACTGATATATCAAAGGCTGTGGTATGTGCTATCCTGTCTGTGGGATGGTGCATATAAAAGATCGCTTGCGCTATGAATGGAAAAATGTAGCAATTTCCTCTCTAAGACTCTTATGTCAAAATTATCAAATGTTTGACATCCAATAGCCACTGACGCCATATAACCGTAAATGAAATGTGTTCAGTATGTCGTTAAATGAAATCTTTCTTTCTTTCTTCCTTTCCAATAGCCATTGATTAATAAATCAACGTGTTCTAGTTGTGTTGTTAAACAAAACAAATGTGCCCCAGTCTGCTCTAGCAGCATTGGAAGATTGACCACCCTACTCTAAGAAGAAATAGAAAGAGTGGTCGGCCTCTACTACCGGGGTACTCTTTACTTGACTTTTCATGTTTTATACCTTCCAGAACCAAGCCCATCCACACTATGCGAACCATGATGACTGGACTATACCTGTGTCACATTTTTATTTGTTTGGACAGGTCCAGCTTTTCTTGATCTTTATTTCTATACAGTACTATACCTTCTGACTTTAAGGCCTTTCTTGATGGGTTGCACTACTAGCTGTGTACCTTGTCCAGTCTTTACCATGGCCCATGAGAAAAATCAAGGTGAGCTGAAGATCACTCTCCTGAAATGGTGCTAGGCGGGAAATCAAATGAAGTTTCAATCTGTTTAGAAATTTATTTCAAGGCGAGCAATTTTTCACCCTCCTAAAGCTTTCCAGCCGAGTGTGGAGGTGAGCGGAAGTGATCACTCACCTTTCCTGGTGAAAAATTAACAGCTGTAACGAGACCACACACAGACAGGTAGAGACACTGGACTTGGTGGTGTCGTGGTTAAACCATCGGACATAAGGCTGGTAGGTACAGGGTTCACAGCCTGGTACCGGCTCCCACCCGAGCAAGTTTTAATGACTTAATGGTAGGTAAGCAACCCCTCCAATTGCCCACGGCAATGCCATGGAGATTGCTGTGAAGTTTTTTATTCTCCGTGGCACTTTTTTTTGCTATGGACTGCATTAGAATTTTATTTCCACTGCTTGTTTTTTGCCGTGGACGTTTTATTAATTGCAGGGGTTGTGTAAGACCACTACACCCTCCTCTCTCTCACTAACCACCAACAACTAACTCACTGTCCTGGACAGACAGCCCAGATAGCTGAGATATGTGCCCAGTACAGCATTCTTGAACCTTAATTGGATATTAGCACGAAAATAAGTTGAAATGAATGAATGAATGAATGAATGAAAGACATGTAGACTTTCATTCAAAATTTTATGTCAGAATTATTTTGTCTGATCCTCTCCTCTCTTCTTCCTCTTATTTTCTTTAAAATTATATCCATTTAAAAGCTCCAAATTAAAAATAAATTTGGCTAAGCAGTCAATTGTTTTTTTATTTTGGCTTGATAACATTTTATTCAGGGTTTTTGTTCTAAATGTTATTCCAAATTGTCTATAACCCTTCCCTTCCTTAATGATTCCCTTCCCATTCTCATTTTGGGTACAAACTTTGACTGTCAGAGTTTATACCACAGGCATAGGAATGTGCCAGAAAGTGTGTGTGTGGGGCGGGGGGGGGGGGGGGGGGGGGGGGACACACATACATATATATATATATATATAAATACATGTATAAATATATAAAAACATCGCTGCTCCCACATGCCCTCCATTGCCCTCCTCCCTGCTTCCTACACCAGTGTATACCCACAAGAAGTGTGTTTGAACCATATTGGATGTACACATGTATAAGCACATTAAGCCAGTTCCTAAATACTACTAACAGTTAATCTTTAATATTATACAGGTGTCCTGATATTTGAGGCATGTGGCCAGGATAACATACTTGAATGTTAATTGCATATATAAGTTTTTATGGTCTCATGCAAACCAGCAAGAATGCACTCAATGGCCCATGAAAATGTACGTATTTATGTCAGTAATTGATGAGTAGATTGAATGTTTAATGACACCCAGGCATGAAAATTTATCGGCTACTTGGTGTAATTAGTAGAATGTCATTAAACCTTTAATTAATGAGTTATTGGGGTTTTTTTCATTTCTTCATTCTTAATTCATTTCTTAATTTTTCCATTCATAATTCATTTGTTCATTTATCGTTAATCCATTTTTTTTCATTCACGCCTCCACTTATATTTCCTGATTTATTCATTGTAACAAAACAAAATTACTTGCAGTTTTCAGAGCCACATTGACTTGCATTTTTATTCCAAAGGATTCCCCTGTCTTTCATGCTTTAGCTGCCGCAATTTTGCCGGTTCATTTTTGTAATGCTGTTTGCATTATTTATTAATGCATACTTGTACAAATGGCTATGCACAAGACACAATATGCCTACATTGGGGAATATATTTGCTTTGAAAATTGAAATGTTATTACTGTGACTGACAACCTTGAATTTATGTGGCGACTTGTGGTGCGTTGTGAGACTATCAACATGATTTTAATATTGGTGTACAGTTCTAATTACAGTCCAACAGTTGTTCCTGCTCATGTTGATCACATCCATGGGAGAGATTTGGGGGGGGGGGGGGTTTAGTTTATGTTTGTAACCCACCACACAAAATAATATTTATATTTTTAAACCGAGTATGCATAAGAAAAATATTACAGCATGCTGACACGCCATGCATAAAATTACAAATATATATTTCCTCTGACCTCCCCTTGGGAACAATACTGGCACAGATCTAATAATAAAAGGACAAATTCTGTCTGTGGGAAAGTGCATATAAAAAATCCCTTGCTGCATTACAAAAAATGTAGCGGGTTTCCTCTGATGACTGAATTTCCAAATGTTTGACATCCAATAGCCGATGATGAATTAATCAATGTGCTTCAGTGGTGTCGTTAAACAAAACAAATTTTATTTTAATAATAAAAAGCAGCAACCTACAATCAGGATCAGGTATTTTATTGAAGATGACAATATGTAAGAGGAAGGAAGGAAATGTTTTATTTAACGACGCACTCAACACATTTTATTTATATACAGTTATATGGCATCAGACATATGGTTAAGGACCCCACAGATATTGAGAGGAAACCCGCTGTCACCACTTCATGGGCTACTCTTTACGATTAGCAGTAAGGGATCTTTTATATGCACCATCCCACAGACAGGATAGTACATACCACGGCCTTTGTTACACCAGTTGTGGAGCACTGACTGAAACGAGAAATAGCCCAATGGGTGCACCGACGGGGATTGATCCTAAACTGAATATGTAAGAGAGTAAACTATTTATTACAAATGTATTTTCAACTGCATGGTTAAAAAAAAAGAAGCTAATTTTAGCTTTTGAATATGACAAGTGCTGTTACTATACATGATATGCACATATTTCAAATCTGATATAATAATACATTATGCTGTTCATGTTTTGATAAATTCTCCAGGTTAAGAACTGTTTGAATTATGCTGTCATCTGTCATGTCACTATTATAAAGAGCTAGTGTGCTGTACTTCAGTTTGCTGGCTACCCCTACGGAAAAGCAGCAACAAGTCTTTTGTATGCACTTTTCTTTACACAAGACAGTACATACTATGGCTTTTGATGTCCAAGTTGTCCTGGATGGGATGGAAAAACATCAGATCTTATGAACTGGTGCACCTGAGACCAGTACTCTACCACTGAGAAACATTCCTCCATCCCACAGTCCAGTGTTTCTGCCAGAAAGAAATATTCGGGTATGGTACTATGGAATTTAATGCAACCACAGTGAACAGGGGGTATGGGGGAGGAATGGGCTAAGTTTAGGTTAGGGTTAAGAAAGAAAATCATACAGTAATGATAAGAGTAATTAATTTTGTCAAAAAGTTAACTTAAAAAAAAAAAATCTGCAAACAAATTTGGGTATGGCGCCATACCTGTTTTACCCTCTGGCAGAAACCCTACCCACTACACTCCCTCATCTGTTGAAACAAAACCAGAGTTACTAGACTAAAGTTAAAGCTTGTTTTGTTTAACAACACCACTAGAGCATGTGAAATAATTATCAGTTATTGGATGTCAAACATTTGTTAATTCTAACACAAAAGCTGCTACATTTTTTTAATTAGCAGCATGGGATCTTTTATATGAACTTTCCCACAGATGGGACAGCACATAACAAGGCTTTTGAAAGTAATGGAATAATATAGATGTCTCAGATAATAGGACAGGCCTTGTTTGGGCGACTTAAATATTAAAAAATAATGGCTCATTTTTATAACATATGAGCTACTATTGATAATTTTATTGCATATATTACACATAAAACCTGAAATATGAATTTTACGTGTTTGGGCTACCTAAAGCAAGTTTGGGCTACTGAAAACTATAATTTTAGTGGCCCAGATATATTTTTTTCGGCCACTAAATTTTTTGGCGAGTGTCAAGCCCAGATAGGATATGTAAAGTAATGATATTGCAATGATCGCTTATGATTGCAAATTTATCAGTTGGTTTCTATGCAGATGTGATGATTGATTATAAAATCACTATATAAATCAGGGGACAATATTTCGAAATCTGAGGTAACCGGAAGTCGGTTCACGTGGTTTTTACCTAGGTAACCAATTGTTCGGTTACGTGAATTATATTTGCGTAACCCATGGGTTACCTCAAAATTACGTTGAAATTATATTTTAAATACATAGTTTTTAGCTGAAACATAAAGTTAAAACAAATTCAAAAGAAAACATTTTACAAAAAAAATGTCTTTAATGCTTGCTAAAGTTAACAATATTATAAAAGAACTGAATATTAGCCCCAGTACTGAAACAAAATACAGGAGCGTAGCCAGAAATTATCTTAGAATTACGCACGCCAAAGGCGTGCCCGAGCGGGGGGATTCGGGGGGCCTCCCCCTGTGAAAATTTTGAAACTCAGGACGCCTGTAGATGCATTTTTGAAAATCTTTTTTCGAGTCAATTTTAAGAGGTCTATTTTATAGAACAATTACAGACAGCCTCGACCTATTCCCGGATTTTGTTTTTGAATTATGCACATGCGTACTGTACGTAATGGGCTGTACGCCTTTGAAATAGATAAATACTCATTTGTAGGGATCTTTTTTTGCGATTTGCTGTGGCTATGCTACTTTCACTTCATTGATGGCACTTATGTAAAATTATAGCCAATCCAATAGTATGTATACATATATTCCTTTAGAGATAAAATAGCAGCAGAAAATTTAGCCGTCCCAAGCGGTCTGAGCACATTTCTTTAAAACTGTTTTAAAACTGTAGACTGGTCGCAAGTTACAACTGTTCCAATATAACGTTGTTTACTGGTTTGCTGTGCATCAAGTATCTAAAAATTAGTCTAAAACATTTGTCAGAATACCAGTAGTATGTCTGCATGAATAAACTTCCTGTAATCGTGAAGTTTGCAAGTTTTAATTTCTGAACGTTTACAGGTCATGACGTAACCGATTTGCGGTTCGCGTAAATTTCATTTTGCGTAACCGACACGCGAACAGAACGGCGGTTCGCGTGACATATTGGTGCCCTGTAAATGATTGTTGTGCAAAACATTAACTGATTGATCTTCCAGTTTAGATGATGGAATTGATGTATGTTGGGGATGGTGTTTGTTTTTATTTGTACATAAAGAGAAAAGATACTAATTGTTATTAAAGGTAAAATTAGCAATTTGTAGGGTCTGTATCCTGATGAACTGAACAATAGGTGCATATGGTCCTTAATAGTTATAATTCAAATCCTTCTTACATTCAGGGGTGGGACGTAACCCAGTGGTACAGCGCTTGCTCGATGCACGGTCTGTCTAGGATCAATCACTGCCAGTGGGCCCATTGGGCTATTTCTCGTTCCAGCCAGTGCACCACGACTGGTATATCAAAGGCTAATCCTGTCTGTTAGATGGTGCATATAAAAGATCCCTTGCTACTAATGGAAAAATGGAGTGGCTTTCCTCTCTAACTCTAAGATTATATATATCATAATTACCAAATGTTTGACATCCAACAGCTGATGATTAATAAATCATTGTGCTATTGTGGTGTCGTTAAACAAAACAAACTTCCTTCTTACATTCATGGTTGGTGCAAACCAATAACAACTGATGGTCGATGATGCAATTCCTACCGATTCCCAACACTTAGTGTAAAGGATTAACAGATAATATCGTGATGCAACTAAAGAACCAAATGATGGATGAAATTAATGTGAAAAGAACGACATAATTGAAATTAAATATATATACTTGTGGGCCACTTGCCTGCTGGTCACTGATTATAAGCAATACAGAGTATGCCATGATTTATGTGGTCTTGTTAGGGTGAAAATTAAATATTGATGTTAATGCACACGGAATATTGGCTTCTAACATGTTGCGGGCCAGCTACGAAGGCCGAGTAATGAATGGCTGTCCCATGACATCAGCTTACAATGTCTGTGTTTATCCGAATATACTGTACATTTATCTGAATTTTTATAATGTAAACCGTATTCCTGTTTTCGTGATTCCTGGAATTGCTATGACCTAGTCCATTGAGTCTTGTATGGCCTGTAATGCCCACCATTTAAAGTAATTTTACGTGATACAATTTTGTTGTGTCTGTTTGCGTTCTTTCTATAACAGATGGAATGCGGGCCAGTGCATTATGCCAGTAGCTGCTGTTGGTTGATTTATTGATTAGGAGGGCCTCTGCTAGTGGAGTCATTTCTTGATTAATACCAGGAAATGTGATATTATATATTTATATGAAAACAATTGCATTACCATCTGATGCATTTAATTGGTTATTCTTGTATTTATACATTTATGTTAAAACAGGAATGTCATTTAATTTATTTTCAAAATAAATGTAAACATATTTGTTGTTCTTGTGATTGTAATCTTAACAAATTCCTTTTTTTCCCATCTTTTTTACATGGTTTAATTCTGGACAAAAACTATATATTGTTAGCACACTATTAGTTCACTTTAAATTTGACTTTATATATATTTTATATATTACTCTTAAACCTTTTCTTAAAATTCTGCACCACATTCTTGATTTAAAACAAAACAAAAAATTTATAACAGGATCTTTAATCACAATACGATGCACACTTCAAAATAAACAGTCAACCAAAATAGAGTAAATATGATGCACATATCAGTCAGTATGTCACAAAGTAAAATATGTAACAAAACATTTTGCTCAAAACCTAACTGATATGTCATTAAAAATATAGTCTATAATCTGTCCCATCCTCGTACAAAAAAAATTTTGGTAAATAATTTCAGTCTTGTTTGACATAAAAAAAAAGTTAAAGTTTTATGAAAATAAAAAAAAAACTATTATTTATGTGTGCAATTTAGAAAACATTCAGCTCAGAAATAAATAACTTGTAGTAAATTGCATAGCATGAAAAAAGGCATTTCCTGTGGGACAGACTATAGGCTTTGTATCGTTTGGGGTTTGAAGAAACCTGCAGCTCTACCTACTAAAAATATCCATAATACTGCTTTGTTCTGCTGGTTGTTAGTAATGGCTGTCGGTAATTGTGATGTCACTGTGCACTGCCCTGCAGACTGATGGATGGCTATTCCATGAGAGGTCAACAAATTTTAGCACTTCTCAATCAATATTGGAATACAAGTTAATGAAGTAGAACACATGATCATGCCACGTTTAATACCAGTTGTTTGGTCAGTGGTATGTTCAGAACTAAAACATGCAGGCATTCCACATTTAATACTCTGCAGTGGCTTAATTGGTATGTGTTGTATCGGGAAGTAAAACACAGGATTATTGCATATTTAATACCAGTTGTTTGGTCAGTGGTATATTCGGAACTAAAATATGCAGTCATTCCACATTTAATACCAGTGGCACACTTGGTACATGTTTATGTGTTGTATTCGGAATTAATACCAGTTATTTGGACAGAAGTACCTGTGTCTTAAAGTAAAACAGTCATGATCATGCCTCATTTGGTACCAGTTGCTTGGTCAGTAGTAAAATGTGCCCTGAATTAATTTTCCGTATGCATACTTGGTTTAAATTTTTAAAATATAAATATTATTTAGTGTGGTGGGTTGCGAACATAAACTACCCCCTCCCCTATCTCCCCCATGGATGTGATCAACATGAGCAGGATCAACTGTTAGGCTGTAATACCAATATTAAATCACTTTAAATCTAAAATATACAGGTTTGATAGTCTCACAACGCACCACAAGTCGCCACCTAAATTCAAGGTTGTCACTCGCAGTAATAACATTTCAAGTTTCAAAGCAAATATATTCCACAATGTAGGCATATTGTGTCTGGTGCATATAGCCATTTGTAAAGTGTACAAGTTTGCATTAATAAATAATGCAAACAGCATTAGAAAAATGAACCGTTATAATAGTGGCAGCCATTAAAGCATGAAAGACAGGGTGAACCCTTTGGAATAAAAAATGCAAGTCAATAAGGCTCTGCTTAGAAAGTACAATGTCCTTTAATGTTACAATTATATACTAATATAAACAAGTTACAGGTCTGTAAATATATTTTATCTGAAAGTGTATTACACCATAATGTCATTATGCCAATTGTCTAGCCAGGGCACTACTACTGGTATATCAAGGGCTGTGGTATGTGCTATCCTGTCTGTGGGATGGTGCATATAAAAGATCCCTTGCTACTAATTGTGAAATGTAGCGGGTTTCATCTCTATGACTGTGTCAAAATGACCATATGTTTTGACATCCAATAGCTGATAATAAATCAATGTGCTCTAGTGGTGTCGTTAAACAAAACAAACTTCATATGCCACTCGCATATAAAATATATTTACTGAACCTTAATTTGTTTTGTCACTTTTGAGAAGTATAATTATGAGTTGCTAGATCCTGAATGATATGCAGCCTTAATTACTGTCAAAAGCAGCTGGATGTGATAGATGTAAGATTATAATCACCTTTTACTAGAGTTGGGCAGTGTACCATATATACTGTTCGATATCGGTATCATATCAATATTGATTTACCGTTCCGAGCAAATCCCAAAATGTCAGTATTGAAAAAAAAAAATGTTTACTGCCATTTAGTCAAGCACTAACAATATATATCTGATGAACACAAAATGGCTGGAAAAAAAAAGACTGGATGGACATTCCTAAAAATTGACATAAAACATGTATGTGCATTTTGTGTCAACGGAAAGAAAATGAAATTAGGGGTGAGTCTTAAGTCAGACATGCATTTAAAGCCGAGTACCGGCCTCGGTGGCGTCGTGGTTAGGCCATCGGTCTACAGGCTGGTAGGTACTGGGTTCGGATCCCAGTCGAGGCATGGGATTTTTAATCCAGGTACCGACTCCAAACCCTGAGTGAGTGCTCCGCAAGGCTCAATGGGTAGGTGTAAACCACTTGCACCGACCAGTGATCCATAACTGGTTCAACAAAGGCCATGGTTTGTGCTATCCTGCCTGTGGGAAGCGCAAATAAAAGATCCCTTGCTGCCAATCGGAAGAGTAGCCCATGTAGTGGCGACAGCGGGTTTCCTCTCAAAGTATGTGTGGTCCTTAACCATATGTCTGACGCCATATAACCGTAAATAAAATGTGTTGAGTGCGTCGTTAAATAAAACACTTCTTTCTTTAAAGCCGAGTATACCGAAAATAATGCTCGATATCCATGTCGATATTGTGTCAAAACTGAATACCGAACCGATACTGAGGTAAATTGCCCCCAAAATATTGATACAGATACCGAATCTAACATTTCAATACCGCCCAGGGGCCTAATTCATAACAGTCTCTTAGGCTCTGCTAGACAACAAAGCATCCTCTTTGCAAGTCTTTTAGCATTGCACTGCTAGATCACAAAGTTGCGAGAGTTTAGTGAATTAGGCCCCTGGTCTACCTTGTACCTCTACTAACATATACATACATTTATTGTTGATGGATCTGATACCTATATCAAGGCTCGAAATTCATGTTGTGTATGGGATGCTATTTTTGCTTCTCAAATTTTAATCTGGAAGCAAATGGGAGAAACTGAGATGCAGTTTGAGACATTATAGTCTCGAAATTAGATGCCTGGTGAGACTCCCAATGTAACTTTTTAACAATAATGTGGGAGGCTTGAGATGACACAGATAAAAGTATATGATATTATTATGACTTAAAAATGAGGAATTCTGGATATATCTGAAATTCTCTCAAAAATAAAATGGAAAGTGCTTATCAAACTGATTATCAGTATGCATATTGTACATTTTGAGCAGTATTTGCTGCCTGATACCTTTCAACTTTGAGCCATGTACATGTTTTGTACAGTTCATCAACATTTGTCAAAAGTTAAATGAATGGACTTTTAATTGCTTTAATGCACTTGCATAGTTCTGTAGGAAGGAAGGAATAGAATAGATGGTGCTGTAAAAGATATAATGTAGCGAGTTTCCTTTGAAAAAAAATGAAGCAGGTTTGCTTTCTAAGACTATATGTCAAAATTACCAAATGTTTGACATTCAATAGCCAATGATTAATAAATCAGTGTGCTCAGCAGTGTCGTTAAACAAAACAAACTTTAATAACTAGAATAATAACACATTCAACACATTTTTAATTGTTGCTAAATGGCATCGGACATATGGTTAAGGACCACACAAATAATGAGAGAAAATCTGCTGTCGCCGTACAATGGCTACTCTTTTCAATTAGTTGCAAGGGCTCTTTTATATGTGGCATCCCACAGACAGGATAGTACATACCACATGCACAAGTTGTGGAGCACTGGCTAGAACAAGAAATATAGTCCACTGACAGCGATCGATCATAGACCGACTGTATATTAGGTGAGCGCTTTACCACTGGGCTATGTTCTGACAGACTCATGGCCAAGACCAAGACCAAATTGTTTAATGTGCACATTCAGAGCAAGCTGTTGTAGCACACGCCTGTCCTGGGTGGGGGTGGGAGGAGGAGGGACTGCCTGCACTAACAGGTGCAAGGGAGCACCAGCAGTCTGACCGGAGCGGGTAACAGCCGGAGGGTGGTATGGTGCTATGTAATTTGGAATGTCCCGTAGGATTAAACCAAAAGGAAAATGGGTGCGCATTTTGATGAGGGAAATTGGGCGCAATTTTGATGGTCATTCTAAAATATAAAGGGTAGAGAGCTACGTATAGGTTTAGATTTTAGTAGGCCGAGTAGCTTGTGACTCATGGCTCTGATGTATGTCCTTTTATAAACACAGAACCCCCACTCCTTGGATGAAAATTACTAGGACATGGCCCACAGGACAAAACTTGTGTAGCACAGTGCCCCCCTGCCCACCCCGATAAACAAGAATGGAATACAGTGGCATGTTTATATGTAGTTTGTCAGGTTGAGTGTTTGGTGGTTCTTGATTTTGTAAACTTGAACTTGACGGCCAAGCCATTGTTGAGTAGTTTGTAGCTGGTCAACACCACTAAGATGGACACAGGTGTCTCAAGTGTCGGTCAAGAGATCCTGGAACATACACTTACAGCACTGTTTATTCTGAACACTAAAGTTATGCTTATTGCTTGGTGCATGCATAGGCAGCATTTACCGACCTTGATGACATAGTGATTAAGCCGTTGGGTTGAGGCTGGTAGGCTCTGAGTTTGCATCCCAATTCCAATTGGACAAAAAGAAAGAAATGTTTTATTTAACGACACACTCAACACATTTTATTTACGGTTATATGGCGTCAGACATGGTTAAGGACCACACAGATTTTGAGAGGAAACCCGCTGTTGCCACTACATGGGCTGCTCTTCCGATTAGCAGCAAGGGATCTTTTATTTTTCGCTTCCCACAGGCAGGATAGCACAAACCATGGCCTTTGTTGAACCAGTTATGGATCACTGGTCAGTGCAAGTGGTTTACACCTACCCATTGAGCCTTGCAGAGCACTCATTCAGGGTTTGGAGTCGATATCTGGATTAAAAATCCCATGCCTCGACTAGGATCCGAACCCAGTACCTACCAGCCTGTAGACCGATGGCCTACCACGACACCACCGAGGCCGGTCGATTGGACAAAAGCACAGCCAGAGCAGGTTCTGTTCTCACTGTCAACAATAGATGACTACCACCCAGAGGGTACATGGGGTTGTTGATCTTTCCTTTCCCCAACTAGAATGAGTCTTATAATGGCTCATTAGGAAGCTATATAAGACCACTTCACCAACTTCTGTCTGACTAACTACTAACAGTTAACCAATAAACCCTGTCCTGGTCTGATAGACCAGATAGCTGAGGTCTGTGCACAGGACAACATGCTTACAAGAACGTTAATTAGATATAAACATAAAAGTGAAGTTAAAATAAAATATTGGAATATATATGTATATGACAGATCATTCTGAAATGTTGCTTATTGTGTAATGCACGCAAGCAGACAAAAATATGGTCATTTTCAATTTCTACATTAATTTCCCTAAAACACAAAGTAGCATTCTTTGTCTTTCAAGTAAAAGGTGCATAGTCATAGTTACAATGTCATAGTTCAACAATTTTCACATTTATTTTTGACAAATAACTACAAATTAAACAGAATTTCTTAACTCTGCTATGTGACGATAGTCAACATTTATTTAATTGAAAAAATAAATTGCTTTTTGTTGAAAACACCATCATTATTATATGATTTTTCGCTTTTATGGCTCCTACATGTATAAACCCCTAATCTTGTTCTGAGAAATGATGAGATCATCTTGGAACAAAGACACCGAGTGTTGCGTAAACCTGTGTGAAGTCTAACACATGGATTTGTCCTACCAATCAGAGGCTGCCATTCAATCTCGGTCTGTCACGTGTAGATACAAGGACGGCAAATTAAAGTGCCACACTGCCTCAAGATAAACATTTACTTGGTTATTATTGAGTCTTCAAAGGCCTGTTGGCTTTGGCCAAACTGCATTATCAAAGCAGTTTCCCCGTCTTTTGAAAGCATTCTCCGGTTCGCCTGATCAATTATGAGAGAAAATGATGGAAGATGTTGAACGTGAGCCCAGAGCAGATTCTGTTCTTACTGTCAACAGTAACCTCAGTGACCTCTCAGATTCTGTTCTTACTGTCAACAGTAACCTCAGTGACCTCTCAGATTCTGTTCTTACTGTCAACAGTAACCTCAGTGACCTCTCAGATTCTGTTCTTACTGTCAACAGTAACCTCAGTGACCTCTCAGATTCTGTTCTTACTGTCAACAGTAACCTCAGTGACCTCTCAGATTCTGTTCTTACTGTCAACAGTAACCTCAGTGACCTCTCAGATTCTGTTCTTACTGTCAACAGTAACCTCAGTGACCTCTCAGATTTTGCATTGTGAAATGACGTAATATATTTTTGTTAAACACAAGAATGCACAGTAATTTATACAAATACAAATGGGTTGAGGTACTAATTTTTATCGACTAAGGGCTATTCTAATATCGATCATTAGCAATTAGAGGGCTTAATAGCATGCACTATTTGCCATTCCAGCTAGTGCACCATGACTGGTATATCAAAGGCCGTGGTATGTGCTATCCTGTGAGATAGAGCATATAAACAAATCCCTTGCTGCTGATGAAAAAATGTAGCAAGGTTTTCTTTCTAAGAATATATGTCAAAATTACCAAACATTGGACATCCAATAGCCAATTATTAATAAATCAATGTGCTCTAGTGGTGTCATTAAAAAAAACTCCACCTTTAATATCGAACATTAGCTGTTAAAAGAGCTTAATAGCATAGATGTAATTTACAGATGATATGATGAATCTCTATTATCAGTTGTTGTTTGGGGGATATGTGTGTTGTTTAGGGGATGTGTACTGTATGCATTAAAATATATTGATGGAAAGAAATAGGGATCTCACAAATAGTAGTAGTTTAAACTTTGTTTAGTTTAACAACACCACTAGAGCACATTCATTGATTTATTAATCATCGGCTATTGGATGTCAAACATTTGGTAATTTTGACATATAGTTTAGAAGACGAAACCAGTTACATTTTTCCAGTGCACCATGACTGGTATATCAAAGGCCATGATATGTGTTATCCTGTCTGTGGGATGGTGCATATAAAAGACCCCTTTGTACTAATGGAAAAATGTAGCAGGTTTTCTCTCTTAAGACTATATGTCGAAATTACAAATGTTTGACATCCAACAGCCGATGATTAATATATCAATGTGCTCTAGTTGTGTCATTAAACAAAACAAACAAACAAACTGTGTTATATATACTAGCAGTCAGTTTGAAGCTATTGACATTCAATCATGCATTACAACTTCGTATGAAACAGACGTATTACATTTACTATGATGGTAATAAATTAAATTTGGTCTACAAGTTCCCTTATTTTTTTCATCGGTATATTTTTTCAGTCATCTTGCTGTAAAGATTAAAATAATAAATTGGATGGTCGCTGGTGCAAAACACATCTGAAAATAACAATCAGAAAAAAAATATATATGCAAAAGATGTTGGTAACATATATACTAAACAATAACTGATAATGGAGATGCATAATATAATATGTAAAATTACATATATGCTAATAAGCCCTCAATTGGCTCCTTAAAGCCAAACATTTTATCATTTATTAGATGATTTTAATAACAAAAAAGGTGGCTTGTTGTGACAGGTGGCTTTTTAATAGAAGTAGCCATTTGTGCCTTAAATTTGTATGAATGTGGAGGAGGAAGGGTGAATTGTTAAGCTTTTTTCTGTCCAAACTTGTGTTCTACTACTGGTAAACTTTAATCTATACTCTTCAAAAAAAGAAACGCAAAAGGGTACAAATGGGTTATAACTCCGATTTTATGTTTACTACTGGTTCATGCTTTGTGAATATAAGGTCATTGCATGTCCCAAACACATTCCCACGGTTACATTCGATAAAACGCAGCTACTGTACAATAAAGTTCCAAAATGTGAATATTCGCAAAAACGCAGCCACGTGCAAACCATGTCACCACTGCACGTGCGTTGTCTGCACATGCAACATGAACACCGACAGTATAAAAGTGCAGGGTGTTCGCTTGCCTGGCCTCTATATCTGGCCGACAGTTGACAATCCAGGACATGCCACGTCTCAGTGAACCGCAGAGAAACAATGCCATCGGCCGACTAGACGCAGGCGAATCCAGAACGGCCGTTGCCAGGGCATTCCATGTGTCCCCAAGAACCATCTCCAGACTGTGGGAGCGTTACCAGCAACATGGATCAACACGTGACCTCCCTAGATCCGGTCGACCACGGGTCACTACCCCCGGGCAGGACCGCTACGTCCGGGTACGCCACCTTCGGGAACGATTGACTACTGCCACCTCCACAGCCGCAGCAATACCAGGTTTGCGCAGGATATCCGACCAGACCATACGGAACCGCCTACGTGAGGTAGGAATTCGTGCCAGACGTCCAGTTCGAGGTGTCATCTTAACACCACAACACCGTCGACTCCGACTGCAGTGGTGCCAGATTCATCGACAATGGCCTCAACTGCGATGGAGACAGGTGTGGTTCAGTGACGAGTCCCGATTTCTGCTCCGACGTCATGATGGAAGATGTCGCGTGTATAGGCGTCGTGGTGAACGTTATGCGGCAAACTGCGTGCAGGAAGTGGACAGATTCGGCGGGGGTAGTGCCATGGTGTGGGCAGCCATCTCACACACTGGCAGAACTGACCTGGTCCACGTGCAGGGCAACCTGAATGCACAGGGCTACATTGACCAGATCCTCCGGCCACACATCGTTCCAGTTATGGCCAACGCCAACGCAGTGTTCCAACATGACAACGCCAGGCCTCGCACAGCACGTCTCACAACGGCTTTCCTACAGAACAACAAAATTAATGTCCTTCCTTGGCCATCGACATCACCGGATTTGAACCCAATTGAGCATCTGTGGGACGAGTTGGACCGACGCCTCCGACAGCGACAACCACAGCCCCAGACCCTGCCCGAGCTGGCAGCAGCCTTGCAGGCCGAGTGGGCCACCATCCCCCGGGACGTCATCCGTACTCTGGTTGCTTCAATGGGCAGGCGGTGCCAGGCAGTTGTCAACACACGCGGAGGCCACACCCGGTATTGACTCCAGATGACCTTGACCTTGGTGGTGTGTCCTATCACTTACTCACAATGGACTAGAGTGAATTGTGAACAATCCTGCAACATTTGGTAATTATCGGACTCACCATTCAATAATGAAATCAATTCTCCAAATGTTACGACAATGTGGTTTTGCGTTTCTTCTTTTGAAGAGTATATATACAGGTGATGCAAAAATTTACCATTTTATTTTCACTTTTGCCGTACCAAATGACAATGACTTTTTCAAATGCTTTCATCTGAATAAAATTTCCCTCTTCTTGGAACTAATGTACTAAATAAAAGAAATATTACATGATACAAAATGTACTATTTTGGAGGTAGCCAGTCAGGGCTATCATGGTGTGCCTCATATGTGTAGGTCGCACATCTGTTGTTTTGACACTTTCAGGGGCATCTCTCAAATCCTAAAACGGTAAATTATAGATAAAGTTCTTTGTTACTATTTATTTTATTTTATTATTATTTTTTTTAATTAATTTTTTTTAAATTGTTTGTTTGGTTTTTTTGGGGTTTTTTTTTACTTTAATTAATTAATTAATTTATTATTATTATTTTTTTTTTTTTATTTTTTTTTTTTTATTATTATTATTATTATTTTTTTTTTTAATTTTATTTATTATTTATTTATACATTGTATTTATTTGTATATATATTTATTTTACTAATATTTTTTTTTTTATTTATTTATTGTCAACATAAACTAAACAGCAGGAAAATTCAAGATGGCTGCTAAATGACATTGTTTGGATGACAAATGAGAGCTGACAGCATCCTGATTCATGATCCTCAGCCTTTTATTTGCCATGTAGTAATGGTCATTTTACCAAGAATAGCCTATTGATTGGACATCGTTGACCATAATGACCATCTTGGCACGACCACAGAGGCTTAAAAGCAACTATTATAGATACTTGTACCTGTATACATCGTGTTGACATGTTTTTCAGTATCTGATACTTACACCATCAGAAAATCCAATTATTTTTTTGTAACTTGATCAAATTGTGAAAATAACCCCTTTGTTCTTTTTGCAGTCATAATTTTGTTTCATCTTACTGTTTTTCGATATATAGTAAACCATACATTGTAATGATACTAATCCTTACTTAGCAGTGCGATGTTAAATGTTTGGTTAAAAAGACATTTTGACTGATAAAAATCGGTTACAAAAATGTTAAAGCTACGTTATATATGTGGGGATATGCTTATAAAAGACACCTTGCTATTTAACAATAAAAATAGAACTAATGTTGTGGCAGAAGGTTTCCGTTTCATTGTCCAGTTCAAGTGTCAGGTTTACCGACATTGATTATATGTGTTGTTAAGACTCCTTTTCTATAAACCTGAGGAAAACGTGATTTCTGAGAGTTCTTATTTTAAATACTATGTAACATGCCATTTGATTGGTTTATAATTAATCACATGTATTAACTGCAATTTGATTGGTCTGTAAGTAATGTCATGTTTTACCTGTTTTGACTTCTTACATTTTCTGTTATACAACTGAGCCAGAGGTCATCCTGATTTTTTTTAAAACTTTAATTCAACTGCTTTGTTTCAACTGTAATATTTTTCTTTTTTGTCAGTATAAAACTTGATAAAAGTTTAAATTAAAAAAATTGCTCACTGACCAGGACACATTTTAAAATTAGTTTTTATTTTATTATTATTAGTAGTAGTAGTAGTAGTAGTATTAATAGTAGTACCGGTAGTAATAGTAGTAAAAAAAATTCTTCTTTAAATTGTAAAATTAAAATTATGACTAAATGTCTGTGAATTGCAGATCATGTTTACGCAGACCTTAATGCACAGTATAATTATTAATTATCTCGAAGGTTTGGAATTTCCTTGTCTAGCTCCACCAAAGAAAATAACACTATTGTATTTCCTGCCTATGTGTAGAGAAGAATCGGTCTCAGGTGTTGCCTGCAGATTTGTGGGCTTGATGGTAATCGTGTCTCCTTCGTTTCAGTGTAAGAAACAAACCGCACCAACATGCCAGTAACACTGTTAAAAGGAGGAATCACTGTTGACACACTCAATACTTGAGGTTGGAGAAAGTCTGATACATGTGCATGTACTGTTGTATAGGTAACAGTAATGTACCCATCACTGTTAACATAGTAGACATCTGAGGTTAGAAACATCTGTACATGCAGGGATTACGTACTATTGTAGGTAATGCACTTATCATATTGGACATCTGAGGTTGGAAAAGTCAGGTACATGTTCATGTTTTGTTGTAGGTAATTCACCCATTCCTAATAACATATACATGTATTTAACATCTGAGATTGAAAACATCTGGTACATATGCACATACTGTTGTAGGTGATTCACCTATCTCTATTAACATACTGGACATCAGAGGTTGGAGAAACCTGGTACACATGCACGTACTGTTGTAGGTGATTCACCTATCCCTGTTAACATACTAAACATCTGAGGTTAGAAACATCTGTACATGCAGGGATTACGTACTATTGTAGGTAATGCACCTATCATATTGGACATCTGAGGTTGGAAAAGTCAGGTACATGTTCATGTTTTGTTGTAGGTAATTCACCCATTCCTAATAACATATACATGTATTTAACATCTGAGATTGAAAACATCTGGTACATATGCACATACAGTTGTAGGTGATTCACCTATCCCTATTAACATACTGGACATCAGAGGTTGGAGAAACCTGGTACACATGCACATACTGTTGTAGGTGATTCACCTATCCCTATTAACATACTAAACATCTGAGGTTAGAAACATCTGATACATGTGCACATACTGTTGTATATAATGTACCCATCCCGGTTAAAATACTAAATATTTGAGGTGGAAAACATTTGTTAAATGTGCATATATGTCATAGGTAATGCACCCATGCAACCCTGTTAGAATTGTCGGTATGTCCATTGGGCTATTTCTCGTTCCAGCCAGTGCTCCACAACTGGTGTAACAAAGGCTGTGGTATGTACTGTCCTGTCTGGGATAGTGCATATAAAAGATCCCTTGCTGCTAATCGAAAAAAGAGTAGCCCATGAAGTGGCGACAGTGAGTTTCCTCTCTATATCTGTGTGGTCCTTAACCATATGTCCGACGCCATATAACCATAAATAAAATGTGTTGAGTATGTCGTTAAATAACATAGTTCCTTCCCTGTTAGCATATAATTGGTACCTGAGGTTGGAAAAAATATGTTACTAATGCACATAATGTATATAATGTACCCATCCCTGTTAACATACTAAATATCTGAGGTTAGAAACATCTGATACATGTGCATGTACTGTTGTAGGTGATTCACCTATCCCTGTTAACATACTAAATATCTGAGGTTAGAAACATCTGATACATGTGCATGTACTGTTGTAGGTGATTCACCTATCCCTGTTAACATACTAAATATCTGAGGTTAGAAACATCTGATACATGTGCATGTACTGTTGTAGGTGATTCACCCATCCCTGTTAACATACTAAATATCTGAGGTTAGAAACATCTGATACATGTGCATGTACTGTTGTAGGTAATGCACCCATAGATAACATACTGGACACCTGATAAACCTTAAAAAATTACATCATTACATCAAATGTGACGTCGTTACATAAAACATGCCATGGAAAGACTTTAAAAACTGGTGTTTGTGTAGTTTTACCTAAATAAGTTGTGTTGTTTGTAATTATAAGAATTGTTTACCATTTTTTGTATGAATTTATCGATGTATATATAACAGTCAAATATTTTTATATTGTAAATTTCAGTTAACTTAATTATATTTGGCACCCAAAACCACTTGTCCCAGGCAAGTGAGCAAGCATTAATGTGGTTCTGCGTAAGGCATTGTTATACAAATATTTCTTTGATTTCCTTTGGATCAGTTGGGATTCTTTTCCATTCCAACCTTTTCTCTATGACTGGTACATCAAAAGCTGTGGAAAAGTTCTTGTACATAAAATATTTCTTTCATGGATCCAAGTGGAAAGGAACTCATTTGAGTGTCCGTCATAGACAAGTTGATAGTTTTCCACAATGGAGATTACAGTTCAGAATGAAATATTAATGAGTCTATTTCTAATGGTGGGAGTCATTTCCTGTATTAACTGACCTTTTTCGTGAAGAGTTCTTCTATATCATTTACTGCCCACAATTATTTGTCATGTTAATGGGGCGATTCCCAGAACAGCTAGCTTCTGTCAGGTTCAAAGCTGATGCTATGATGTTCAGCCACATTTACATATGACAGTATGTTAATAATATTCCAGATGAATCACTGCCCTTTGGAGACCATTACAGTACGAATAGGGTCGTGGCATTTAAGCTCAAAGACATGTCATGTTGTCTGCTGTAGTGAGGCTTTCTATAGGAAAAGTGGAACATAATTCTGTACCTAGGGTTTCTGCCGGAGGGTAAAACGGGTGTGGCGCCATACCCAAATGTTTTTGCAGATTTTATTTTTTTAAGTTAACCTTTTGACAAAATTAATTACTCTTATCATTACTGTATGATTTTCTTAACCCTAACCCTAAACTAACCCATTTTCTTCCTGGGGAAGATCCCCCATACCCCCTGTTGATCCCCTGTTGCATACATTTCCATAGCACCATGCCCCAAAATTTCTTTCTGGCAGAAACACTGATGACTACCACATGTAATCACTTTTCAACTTGCATCACAGACCTTTTTAACACTTTTGTTTAGCATAAAATAACTCAAACACCAGAATGATCAAAAAGTACAATGAATTTTCCAAAACAGATAAGCTGTTCAATGGTTTAAAAAATACCTGTAAAGTAATTTTTTTATTACATACTATTCAATCTTACTGTAGTGATAAAGATATTTTCAAACCGTGTAATAAATTTATTTTGTATTACACATAATAATTTTGTGCAATCTGGACCGGAACTTTTAAATGGGGAATTCCCTTTTTATTTCTACTGCAGTTAGCGCCTTTTATTTACTGACGTCATATATGATTTTACAAATTATGTCACATCATATTTAAAACATTAAACAGAGTTTTGATCATAGATTTAACAAAATGTTGTTATGACGTTAAATTAAAAACCATTTTTGTAAAACATAAAAGAAGGTATGCAATAAATACAGAACTTCACATACGTTGTTTTTGCTTCGTATTTATTGCACTCGTTTATTTTGCGAAAGAACATACCACTCGACTGCTACGAGGTCTCGTGGTATATATTCTTGCGCAAAATGAACTCGTGCAATAAATAGGAAACGAAAACAACGTGTGTGAAGTTCTGTATATTTAAAAACTGCTCAAGGGACCATTGAACAATTATGTAATGCTCTAGGGAAACTGGTGTAATTAGATATTTACATAATATTGCATTTACAAAACAATTGTCTTTATTTTTTATTTATACAATAAAATGCAACAAGACATCACTATTTTCTTCTTTAAAAGATGATTTTCTGTCTGGTATTTTTTACCACATCCCTGCAATTAACCTTTAGACTACTGGATTAATTTTTAACAAAAACCACGTTGAGTGGGTACAAGATTATAATTTGTACTCACATATATTCACTTAAATGTTTCATAAATACATGAAATAAAGTTCATATATGAATCGGTAAGTATTATTTTCGTGTCTTTTTTTGTAATTTTTATTATTTTAGATCGGCTAATGGTGATTAAAATTAGGCGTTTACTTACGGGCATTTGTGGCCAGCTGTCCAGTATTTATGTCCATTATTCCCGATAACAGTGGTTTTCTGACCAGAATTTTTTTTTAAACCCGAACTACGATTCATATTGCAATATTTGGTAATTTTCGTTGTTGGTAAAACGATCAAATTTATTATCAAATTAGCTGTTACAATCAGCTATCGATCCCTGAAAATTACCGCGACGTGCTGCCATTGTTGTCAAGCGAAAATACTTGCTGAAAACCACTTTTTGAACTCAAAATTTCAAGGTATTTTCAATTGAAAAAATTAAAACAAAAACCACCATTTTAAAAAAAAATCTTTTTTCTTTAATTATATTTCCGTTTCCGGTGAGTGTCGTGTGCAAAACGGCGGGAAATATGAATTGGGGAATGCACTGTATACAGTGTACAGTATATCGACTGACGTGACGTCGGGCGAGATATCTCGCCTGCAGTAGTCAGAAGGTTAAGAAAATGACTACCGCTCAAAATGTACAATATGTACAATATCAGTTTTACAAAAAGGTTTCGGTTTCCACTTTCTTCTCTTTTTTTTGACAGTATTTCAAATACATTCAGGATTCCTCATTTTCAGGAACAATAATTAATATATATGTCTGTCTTCTGCACTGCTGTTGAAAAAGGTTACACAATAAGTTAAATGAGAAGTCTAAGTTTGAGACTAATTTCTAGCATTGCTTCCTATTTTCTAGAATTTGCTTCCAATTTTCTAGCATTGCTTCCTATTTTCTAGCATTTGCTTCCTATTTTCTAGCATTTGCTTCCTATTTTCTAGCATATGCTTCCTATTTTCTAGCATTTGCTTCCAAATTAAAAATTAAAAAGCATAGCTTGTCTTAATAACCAGAACAGATGCTACAGATTTTGCTAGTTTTTGGTTTAATACCTATTGTTTTACTCACCTATTCGTAAAGACAAACCCAAACCTCAACAGATTCACATACATGTATATGTATCATTATCATCCAAAGATGAACTGTAGGAACAAAAACAGTCAAAAAATTTCTTGATAATTCGTTGGAAGCCAACAAATAAATGTTAGATTATAATTCATTAATAATTAAAGGGACATACCCTAGTTTTTAAACACAAAGGCATATTTTTCACTATTAAAAACCGTTTATGATCACTGAAATCAAACATTACTTATATTTTATTGTTTAGATTATCCATTTCTGTACAACCGAAGTGTTTCTGGTTATTCTGGTGTTTCTAATAGCACAAAATTGTTCTTTCATATTTTTAAAAACGCACGTACATCTGAGAAGTAACTGTTATGGAATCCCGTTTTAGTTTATTTTTAAGGGTATTTCATCGTCACAGACTCTTTGTTTCACTCTTTTGTATTCAACATTGTTACAGGTTTGTAAATTAACCAAACTTTGTGTCCATTTATATGGGTAGAAACTAGAGACTAGGTGAAAATTATGCCTTAGTGTTTAAAAACTAGTGTCTGTCCCTTTAATCATGAGAATGAATGAATGTTTTAACAATGACACCCCAGCACAAAAAATACACATGGGTGGGTGTCGAACAAAGATAAGTATATCAATATGATTACTTACTTTAAAAAATAAATAATATATAATTTTGTAAAAACAGTGTAAAGAGCTGTGGAAAAAAGTACAAAACAATTTTTTTTAAAGAAGTAAACAAGATACCGTAAGTATAATTTAAAACTCTATAGAAATCAAAATATTTAAAAATAGGGCTAGCTCTGTCACTCGCCAAATTCGCCAATTGCCAATTTTTAAAGCAGTTGGCAAATTTTATTTTAGTTTGGCGAAATAATTTCAGGTAATAATTGACTTTATTTAAAAATAACTTACGATTTCTGCAATTTTTTAAGTTTAATGACAATTTTGCGAATTGTTTTGTTCACCCAGAGCTAGCCCTGAAAAACATTTAAAATTAATTCTGGGCAAAATTTAAAAGATTCTGCCATGAAAACACCACTATATACACTCTTCAAAAGAAGAAACGCAAAACCACATTGTCGTAACATTTGGAGAATTGATTTAATTATTGAATGGTGAGTCCGATAATTACCAAATGTTGCAGGATTGTTCACAATTCACTCTAGTCCATTGTGAGTAAGTGATAGGACACACCACCAAGGTCAAGGTCATCTGGAGTCAATACCGGGTGTGGCCTCCGCGTGTGTTGACAACTGCCTGGCACCGCCTGCCCATTGAAGCAACCAGAGTACGGATGACGTCCCGGGGGATGGTGGCCCACTCGGCCTGCAAGGCTGCTGCCAGCTCGGGCAGGGTCTGGGGCTGTGGTTGTCGCTGTTGGAGGCGTCGGTCCAACTCGTCCCACAGATGCTCAATTGGGTTCAAATCCGGTGATGTCGATGGCCAAGGAAGGACATTAATGTTGTTGTTCTGTAGGAAAGCCGTTGTGAGACGTGCTGTGTGAGGCCTGGCGTTGTCATGTTGGAACACTGCGTTGGCGTTGGCCATAACTGGAACGATGTGTGGCCGGAGGATCTGGTCAATGTAGCCCTGTGCATTCAGGTTGCCCTGCACGTGGACCAGGTCAGTTCTGCCAGTGTGTGAGATGGCTGCCCACACCATGGCACTACCCCCGCCGAATCTGTCCACTTCCTGCACGCAGTTTGCCGCATAACGTTCACCACGACGCCTATACACGCGACATCTTCCATCATGACGTCGGAGCAGAAATCGGGACTCGTCACTGAACCACACCTGTCTCCATCGCAGTTGAGGCCATTGTCGATGAATCTGGCACCACTGCAGTCGGAGTCGACGGTGTTGTGGTGTTAAGATGACACCTCGAACTGGACGTCTGGCACGAATTCCTACCTCACGTAGGCGGTTCCGTATGGTCTGGTCGGATATCCTGCGCAAACCTGGTATTGCTGCGGCTGTGGAGGTGGCAGTAGTCAATCGTTCCCGAAGGTGGCGTACCCGGACGTAGCGGTCCTGCCGGGGGTAGTGACCCGTGGTCGACCGGATCTAGGGAGGTCACGTGTTGATCCATGTTGCTGGTAACGCTCCCACAGTCTGGAGATGGTTCTTGGGGACACATGGAATGCCCTGGCAACGGCCGTTCTGGATTCGCCTGCGTCTAGTCGGCCGATGGCATTGTTTCTCTGCGGTTCACTGAGACGTGGCATGTCCTGGATTGTCAACTGTCGGCCAGATACAGAGGCCAGGCAAGCGAACACCCTGCACTTTTATACTGTCGGTGTTCATGTTGCATGTGCAGACAACGCACGTGCAGTGGTGACATGGTTTGCACGTGGCTGCGTTTTTGCGAATATTCACATTTTGGAACTTTATTGTACAGTAGCTGCGTTTTATCGAATGTAACCGTGGGAATGTGTTTGGGACATGCAATGACCTTATATTCACAAAGCATGAACCAGTAGGAAACATAAAATCGGAGTTATAACCCATTTGTACCCTTTTGCGTTTCTTTTTTTGAAGAGTATAGTACAGCACAAAGGACATTAATGATGACATGTAGCATGAGCATATCAGTTGCAATCTGTCGGAGATACATCAATGGCTGTGTAAAGAGTGATCGCTTGTAAGGACAGAAGTCTTGTGATGTACAGGATCTGATGGTTCTCTGTGTTTTCACATGGGCAGGTGACATACCGGTGGTGTATCTCTAGTAATGTTAGAATGTGGTAAGAAAAATATCCTCACACAGCAAATAAAACAAATGCTTTAAATGTGTCTCCAAGTTGTGACTTCTTGAACTTTTGTGTAGGTCATGATAGAGGTCTCTCACTAGAAGATCAGTAGGTTGTGAAATTAATCCCATTGTTTCATCCCAGCATGAACAAAATATTTTCTAAACTGGATGTAAAATGAAGGCAAGTGCTCTTAATGAAGGAATAACAGCACAAAGAATATTTTGTTTTCAAAATTTTGATTAGTAATACAGTTGAATCCCGTTGGCTCAAACCCTGTCGGTGCTCGTGAAAGTGTTCGACCTATCAGGTAGTTATGGCCCTTGAACTTAAGAGATATGAAATTTTTCAATTTTTTTTTTTGCAATGCCCTGAAGGTATTGAGATAAAAGTTTGTGTATAGCTTTGTCATGTACTTCAAGTTTTAACTTCCATGGCAATTTATCAATTTTTTACAGAGTTATGGCCCTTGAATTTAGGAGATACGAAAATTTGTTGAGTCCAGTATAGGGTACATGTATTGCTTTAGCAGTATTCTCAGAATGTTTGTTAAATTTATGATAGATACCAAAATATATATTAATAATTGTTTATAAATTCCATATGAGACAAAAATAAAAATTGAATGTTAGTTGTTTTGTTTTTTAAATCTTCTCTTATTGTTTTGTGGAAAATCATACCCTCTATACAAACTTGTAATGTGAAACCAGGTATCACAAAAGTTCTATTACTTTTCAGAAATATTAGCATGTACATAAAGCCATGTATACATGCATGCATGGTTGCAACAGCTTTATCTAAATGATATGCAGAACATATGATGTGCTGATTGAATGCAGCTGATATTTTCCATAGCAAATATCTATTAACCCAGAGGCTAATTGGAATGTACAGATTAATAATATACTGTTGGGTTTTTTGTCTGCATTCTTACAACCAACCACTCACTGGTCTGTCAGAGGCCGTGGTATGTCTGTGAATATATTAGTGCACAGAATACTAGTAATGGTAAAACATAACCTAATTAACTGGCAGCATCAGATTCTTTTTCCCCACGTTTTACAAATTAATATTTTACAGTTCTCATTACCTGACATATATGTAAGACCATGAAAACCGTGCATGGAATTGTCAACACAGTGTTGCTGTGGTGGTTGGCAGGACGTAGCCCAGTGGTAAAGCGCTCACTCGGTGTGCAGTCGGTCTGGGATCGATCCCCGTCGGTGGGCCCATTGGGCTATTTCTTGTTCCAGCCAGTGTGTCATGACTGGCATATTAAAGGCTGTGGTATGTACTACCCTGTCTGTGGGATGGTGCATATAAAAGATCCCTTGCTGCTATCGAAAAGAGTAGTCCATGAAGTGGCGACAACGGGATTCCTCTCTCAATATCTGTGTGGTTCTTAATCATATGTCTGACGCCATATATCCGTAAATAAAATGTGTTGAGTGCGATGTTAAATAAAACATTTCCTTCCTTCCTGTGGTGGATACTCCAACAGGCCTTTCTTTTTCTTCCTTCACCTTAAAGTAATGTTCCTGCAAGCTAGGGTCATTTCATGTTTGTCAACATGCTGGCATGCTTGCAGTAAATATTCTCTTTTAGTACCTCCTCCACCATCAACAAAGTGTATTTGATAAAAATTGTTCATTTTGAAAGAAATATTAAATTTTGTTTTGTTTTTACCATTAGATATCATGCAGTCTCATACTGATACTATCATAACAAAACAGACCAATACCATTAGAAGAAAAGGTTTATTTTGTTTAACAACACCACTAGATCACATTGATTGATTAATCTTCGGCTGTCGGATGTCAAACATTTGGTTATTTTGACATATAGTCTACATTTTTTTTTATTAGTAGCAAGTGATCTTTTATATGCACCATCCCACAGACAGTATAGCAAATGCAATTAACTGCCTTTGATTTACCAGTTGTGGCACACTGGCTGGAATGAGAAATAGCTCAGTGGTCTGGCCCACCGATGGGGATCAATCCTAAACCAACCCGCATCAGGCAAGTGCTTTGCCACTGGACTACATCCTGCCCCGATTTTGACAAATATTCTTATTTAAAAATGTTTTGCTTGTTATAACTCCTAGCATAAGATTTGCACATATCGAAAAAATTCGACAATGATTTGATTTAATTTGCTGCAGGAAGTGTTGATAGTAAGCTAATGTTATTTCTCTGCGCTAGCTGTGAATTGTCCAGTGGGGTTCAACAGATGTTACACAAACATGCTGTTTCTGTCTCTCTTGCAGAACAGGTGCTTTGTCACAACAATGAATGTCTGTATAAAAACAAGCAGCAGGCGTGTGTCGGATCTTTCACAAATACCACTGATAATTACAAATGGTACATCTGCACTGGATACATTGATCAGTCCTATATATTGCCAGTGTCCTTGGCGCAGGAACTGTAAGCCTAAGAATTCAGATTCAAGTCTGCTAGGTGATCATGGGTTCACGCCTCTGTACCAGCAGCATCAACCCAGAGTGAGTTTTAATGGCTCGTTGGGGAGGGGTAGGCAAGGCCACTACAGTGAAACCCCTCTAAACCGAACACCCTCGGGACCAGGGGGGCGAGATGTAGCCCAGTGGTAAAGCGTTCGCTTCATACGCAATCGGTCTGGGATCGATCCCCATCGGTTGGCCCATTTGAGCTATTTCTCGTTCAAGCCAGTGCACTACGACTGGTATTTCAAAGGCCGTGCTATCCTGTCTGTGGGATGGTGCATATAAAAGATCCCTTGCTGCTAATCGAAAAGAGTAGCCCATGAAGTGGCGACAGCGGGTTTCCTCTCAATATCTGTGTGGTCCTTAACCATATATCTGACGCTATATAACCATAAAATAAAATGTATTGAGTGTGTCGTTAAATAGAACATTTCTTTCTTCTTCCTTCTATACTTCATAAACTAACAACTAACCATTAAAGGGACATACCCTAGTTTTTAAACACTAAGGCATATTTTTCACCTAGACCCTAGTTTCAACACTATGTTTGGTTAATTTACAAACCTATAACATATTTGGATACAACAGAGTGAAGCAAGAGTCTGTGACATTGAAATACCCTTAAAAATAAGACTAAAATGCGACTCCATAACTGTTACTTCTCAAACACATGTGCAGTTTTAAAAATATGAAAAATGCATTTTGTGTTGTTAGAAAACACCAAGATAGACCAGAAACATTTCGGTTGTATGGAAATGGATAATCTAAACAGTAAAATGTAAGTAATGTTTGATTTCAGTGATAATAAATGGCTCTAACTGTAAAAACTATGCCTCAGTGTTTAAAAACTAGGGTTTGTCCCTTTAACCCCTCTCCTCGACAGACAGTCGACTATTACTGTGGTGTGTGCCCAAGACAGTGTGATGCCTCACACTCTCATCCACACTCGCCAAAAATATTTTAGGAGAGCAGCAAATTTGTCACCTTGCAATAAAAGATTTTAATAAATTTATTTAAAACTTCATATTATCACTTGCCTAGCATAATTTGAGAAGAATGATCTTCAGTTCATCTTATTAAGTTCCTGGTGAAAACCGAAGTATGTAACCTTATCTTAAGCCATCCTTGGCTGTAGACCTCTAGCTCCTGCGCAGTATGTCCAAGACAGCATACATAAACCTTGCTTGAATGTGAGCTCTCGAATGTGATACACATAAACATACCTACAAGTAGCTTAATTTTCTTGGCTATTTTACACATTTACTTACTTTCACAGCTGTCGTTTGATTTATTGGTGTTGTTTTTCCCATTGTTCATGTAGTGTAAATTCTTTTTGTAAACACTTGATTTATTGCTTGGTCAAGTCGGCCAGACGTTTTGGGATTCCTGTGAATCATTTAGAAAAATGTTTTCAGCATCATTGTAACATTTTCAAATAAATACTAAAAATATAGAAACACAGGATTTTTAGAAAGCTACCAATCTCTAGTTAAAGTTCATTATTATTGAGTCCATTTGTTAGTTTAGCAGGAGATTAATATTTACCCAATAACTATTACAAAATAGTGAACATGTGTTTATTTAAATTTGTTTACACATTCTTGTACTTAGTGATGTGTTAAATTGGATAGCAAGTGTGGATGTCATTGAGAGACGGGTATCCCGTAAACGGTACGTACCCATCCCACTGCTCGTTCAGATGCATGACCTTTCAGTAATTGTGACCCCCGCTGACAAAATGATGGCTCTCCGTGGACAGCATTAAAAAGAAATAAAAAGACGTGCAGCTTAGAAAGAAATTGAACGAAACGAAAACAGACTGTTCAATGAGATTCTTTTTTGTCACTTCCATTTACACCTCAATGAAGAAAGACGGAATTATTTTCAGTGTAATTAACTGAGTGGTTTAACCTATTGTACATCAACAGTATCCTTTTTTCCCACACTTATTTTGATTTATTTCTGGGCTGTATATATCCAATTTAGGTTCAAGAATACTGCCCTGGGCTTGTACTTCAACTGTCTTTAAGACTGGGTCTGTTAGGAAAAGAGGTTAATGGTTATAGTGGAAGAGAATTAGATACAGTGATTCTAATTGTAGTTTTTTCCCCAGCTGTTGGAATGTTTTAATCCATTCGGATCACGACTTGAAATTGAACAGCCAGCAAATGCTGCTTAAAATCAGGAAAAGGGGGGGGGGGGGGGGGTATTTCTGATAATCAGTTTCACATGCAGGTTTCGCTTTCCATCTTATTCTTAACAGTATTTCAAATACATGTGTACATAAAAATCATTAGTGTCTATTCGTGTATGTCTTCTGCACTGCTGTTAAAACAAAACCTACACTCACTCACTCACTTTCCTTCCCTCCCTTCCTCCCTCCCTCCCTCCCTCCCTCCCTCTCTCTCTCTCTCTCTCTCTCTCTCTCTCTCTCTCTCTCTCTCTCTCTCTCTCTCTCTCTCTCTCTCTCTCTCTCTCTCTCTCTCTCTCTCTCCATTATACCACCAAATATATCCATAGTTTCATTGATTATCGATTCTAATTGAAAATTGATCTGTTTGGATCTACCGATAAGATAAAAGATAAAATTTATTGCATGTAAACATTCCACATGGGAACAGAGTGCACAAAATAACATTAAAAAGTTGCAATATCAACAAACAATTAATGACTATATTTTTACATACATATATACATATACATGTATGTCACTACTACAGTCTATTCATTATATTGGAAAACCAACTTGCAAATAACACCTATGTTGGCTTGGTCCTGATTTTTCATAATAAAAATAAACTGCTCTTTGGGTGTCATATTTAAAAATGAAGGGTTGTAGTTGGAGATAAGATAAAATGAAATAACTTTGACCGCTGATACTTATATTTCTTACATTGTACAATGTGATGAAATTCATCTTCGATGGCATTGCATTCATCACAGAGATGCTGGTCAAGAGGAGTATATTTTTTTGCATGCCAGCCAGTTTTAATTTTCAAGTTATGGTCACTAAGACGGAGTTTACAGAAATGTTTTCTATGATCTGGGTTTAAGCAGTGAATTAAATATGGTTCTAAGTATATTTCCTGTTTGAGAGTTTCATATGTTCTCATTTTATTGCCAGTGCTATTTGTCTTTTTTATAATATTTAGACTTTCTTGGAAATGTTTTTGATAAAAGTTCTTTAATAACGATGTGATGATCAATTATAAAAATCCAGAATCGATTGTGGGGGAAATTTTAACAGTAATTGTTCCGTCAGTTTAAAGGATGGAATTGATGTAAATATGTTGGGGCTTTTGTAACAATTTTAGGGTCTATTCCAGTGAACATGACAATAGATGCATGGTGCTTATAATTTAAATTCATTTGATGTTCTTATAGCTGTAACCAATTATGTAATTGAAAGTTGATGGGTAGTTGCCAACTAATTATAACTGATAGCTAGTCGATGATGAAATCCCAGCCTATTCCCAACACTATAGTTTAACATGTGCTGAGATGTCATTAAACAGATGAAGAGTTCATTTCCAAAACACAATATTATCCATTTGGAAAGAGAAAAGTGATTTTGCGCAATTGGGACATATCGTATATCACACAAAACAGTTTTAAACTTGTAGATCGTGTTGCGGAGTTGTAGTAACATCAGTATACCGTTGCTACTAATTTTAAAATGTGGAAATCGGCATATAATAACACATAATAAAATGAATTCTTCAGATATTCCTTTCCTGATATTCTTTGCACTTCGTGCAGACAAACACACACTAAACCAATGTGCTACATCTCCTACCATGCTTGTTAATGTTGTTTAACGACACCACTAGAGCATGTTGAGTTATTAACAGACAGGATAGCACATACCACAGCCTTTGTTATACCAGTCATGATACACTGGCTGGAATGAGAAGATCATCCCCCTACCGTGCTTGTTTGTTTGGTTAACAACATCGCTATAGAGCACATTGAGATATTAACAGACATGATAGCACATACCACAGCCTTTCTATACCAATTGTAATGCACTGGCTGGAATGAAACGATCGATAGCCCTCCTACCATGCTTGTTTGTTTGGTTAACGACACCACTAGAGCACATTAATTTATTAACAGACAGGATAGCACATACCACAGCCTTTAACTGATATATAGTCGTCATGCCCTGGCTACTATGCAGCATGGAATAAAAAATAGCCCTCCTACCATGCACACCTGGCCATAACATATAACTAGATGACCATGACTAAGTCTGCATTGATTACAGGTGTTGCAATTACACCTTATATCACCATCTCTGTGCTACCTCCACCAGCGGTGGACTAATGTTGTCCAGATTTACCTTAAACATATTCGTGTCATTTGCTCTTCCTAACGAGGGCTTAGAGGATTTCGTGCTATCACCTTACATTTTAATCAATGGTCCTTCAAATTAGCCGAAGGGCAGAATTATTCTGAGTTGGAGCTTGACCTCAATTACAGGGTAATTCCGCCTAATTATGTTACTGGCTGACCGGATTAGATGCTGTTTATGTGGTTCGTGTAGTAATCCCTTGACCATCACGCAATGGTTGAGTGAATATCGTGGTCAACTTTATGTGGTGTATGGCCATAAAGTAGCTATATATTCTGTTTGATTTCTGGTCCCTCGGTTGTTTGTGAGGTGATGGTCTGTCATGATGGTAAATATAACAAGATCATGTTTTATTCCTGGGTGGCCGTGGCACATAAAAAAAAATATTTTACCCTGGTAAAAAAAGTCTTAAAAAGAAAATACCCTATAAAATGCATTTTGTAAACAGTTTTATTTCTTTTGTTGAGACTTATGCTATATTGAGTAGATGCTGTTTATGTATATAATTAAGCTTATCTTGTGATTGCCTGTGTTTTAACACCACCAATTGTAATTGTAATCATTGACAGTTCAACAGTTGGATGTCAGACATTTGAAAACTTGACACTCAGTATTTTTCATCAGCAAAGTTTTTTTATTTATTCTTTTCCACAGATTTGACACTTGAACTTGAAATTGAAACTGGTTTTACATGCCTATATATCCATTAAAGGTAGGGTCAACTCAAACAAGAGCCGTATGTGTTGGAAAGATGCATACCCGGACCACCAACACATACTGACACTTTAACAAATGAAAAACGCGTAATTTTAGAGTTAATAAAAAACCATGATTATTCCTGCTAACTGGGGGCAGCCATTTTGTTTCGTTTTTGTGATGTCAGGTGGTATAGCTTGGGGAGAAGTGACATCAGCTCCGTCCATCTCCTGTATGCACAGTGTAAACAAACACTCTAATTTATGACAAGGCACTATGCTTTCA
The DNA here is from genome assembly GCF_016097555.1 of Gigantopelta aegis. Classification (NCBI taxonomy): domain Eukaryota; kingdom Metazoa; phylum Mollusca; class Gastropoda; order Neomphalida; family Peltospiridae; genus Gigantopelta; species Gigantopelta aegis. The sequence goes on along the minus strand of NC_054701.1, from coordinate 63,237,731 downwards.
TCAACCTGACTTGTAAAACAACATAAATGACTTGATAGTATAATAAACTATTTAACAAAATATATTTCAGGTTACATCAATAGAACGAAATGGAGTTACAGTATTTTTCTCTCTTTTTTAAATCCAAAGTAAAAATTCATACTATTAGGCCTATTGGTAGGGCATGTTCGAGCAAAAACGACCACTCACGATACCCAAGTGATACTTTTCTTTTCTTTGGGACGACGTAATTGGTCAGTTTTGTGATTTTAGATGAGAAAGTCTACTTAATCAAGGGTTTTACAGAATTACTTACAGTGATATAAAGCAGGGCGGTTGGTAATGTCCATTACGATTTGAGGTGTATCCGTGCTGTTATCACACAATACCCTGTGATCTTCATAAAAGAGGCACGTCTTTTTAGTGTGTCTAGACACAGTGTCTGGGGACCGTCTAAATATACACCTGCTAATCAGGAACCACAGGTACAGGCCATGGAAAGAACAGACCAATTAACCAAGAAAACACTCCGATTATTGTTTCAGTACGTGGGTTAATTTATGTACGAACATAATACAATTTTCAACACTTTGACAATGGTGGTTTATTTTGTATTGAAAAATAATATATAATTGGTGCTGGCTTACTAGGGTGGATATTATTACAGAACATTGCGATGCATCCGCCAAAATCAGGTATGTTTTGTTTCTTCAGTTCGAAGACTAATTCCTGACATGACACGTTACATATTATGTAACTACCAGCTCGCCAGAGGGCGTATTCACTGGGATGGTACAAAACGGCTGCGCCCGTTATATATAATAGCCGTCACATTTAACCGTTTTATTAATTAACTATGCAATTATACTTGTTGATATTAAGCAATAATGTGCATTATATATCGTTGAATATGCATACCAGGCCAAATGCCTTAATTGTCCCCTCATTTAAGTTCAGACATGTCTCCGTTGGGAGTTTGATCCGAGGGAGAAGGATTTGATGCTGCTTATCATAGCCTTTATATACCAGTCATGGGGCACTGGTTGGAATGTGAGAAACTCCAATGAGTCCCCCAAGTAGTTGAATTTACTGTATGCAAGTTCTCTACCATCTTAGCTATATTATTTTACCCTATTTGTGTTAAATTGTCACATGTTGATCTCTAGATAGTTGGAGTTGAGTGCGTGGTTAAATAAAACATTTCGTTCTTTCCTATAGTTTGACTACTTCTGCATGTATTCTGACAAATAGCGTACTATATATCTTAGACCCATTCCATCTTGCCAATGTGCAACTCCATACAATTTCTTCTGACTTCATACTAATTCCATCCCATCCACATAAATCTCATGAGATATCACATTCGATTCCATCAAGAGGCCCATCTCAGTAACCAATTTCTGTGCTATCCTATGCAGTATGCTGTACCATATACCATATACTATGATATGCTATACCTGCTGTGCTGTATGTTGTGCCATGCTTTGCGCCAGCCAGACTTGGCTTGCAAACAGCATTCAGCAATTTTGATGTCAAAGTGGAAGTGAAATCGAGTACGGTCAGCAATTTGTTTTGGCCCACACGTTATTATAATATGAAGAGGTAACTACTATAGGTGTTTAAAATACAAAATAGCTATAAAAAAAAAGTGTATTTTAATTTAAGCTAATTACTTTACCTCAGCAAAAATGAACCTTCAACATTCGTTTTTGCTGAGGCAATTTTCTGAGGGCTGTAAAAAAAATAAGGTAATCCCATATATACTGTCCACATACACATTCCATCCCCATTCACGTTCCCTCATAGATCCATGCATTCCTTTACTACGCACATATAGGGTTTCTGCCAGAGGGTAAAATGGGTATGGCACCATATGTTTGACATCCAATAGCCGATGATTAATAAATCAATGTGCTCTAGTGGTGTCGTTAAACAAAACAAACTTCTTCTTTTTCACAAAATTAATTATTGTTATTGATTTTCTTAACCCTAACCCTAACTGTAACCCTAACCCATTTTCTTTCTGGGGGAGGCCCCCCATATCGCCTGCTGACTGTGGTTGCATTCAGCACACACATTGTAAATATTCAATTCCATAGCGCCATACCCAAAAATGTCTTTCTGGCAGAAACCCTGCTAGACTACCCCTAATTTCCATGACATCCTGTCCTGATACAAATTTCTATCCCATCCTCCCAGTCCCAGATCAAACTGACATGCATGTACCAACTGGCCTCTTACTGGGCATGTGAGAAAATCAGAGCGTGCTATTGCATGGTGACATTTAAAGAAAGACTATAAACTGTTGAATAATACTGGGAACAAGCCGATACATTGTTCACCTGACAACACTGAAATCATCAGTCACAATGAGAATGGGATGGGATGGTATATTTGTGGAGAAATGGGGAGGGAGGATTTGACTTGGAGGAATGTGTAGCATTTTGTTTGTGTAGAGGGTGGAGAGGTTTTATGTTCTTCTTCATGCTTCATTAATGATCCAGGACGGGACGTAGCCCAGTGGTAAAGCGCCTGCTCGATGTGCGGTCGGTCTGGGATTGATCCCCGTCGGTGGGTCCCTTGAACTGTTTCTCGTTCCAGCCAGCGCACCACGACTGGTATATCAAAACAAAATCAAAGTAATATATTAACTGCCCCTACCCCCATTGCTGTCTTTGATTTTGATCAGGTAATTAATACGGTTTTGTTATTCAGATTTTTTCCAATTTGTACACAATTAGCTGAAAAAGATGCATTTTCAGATTCATATATAAATACTCTGTACAGTACTAGGTAAAACAATTTTGGCTAAAGCATTTTCAATATGGCTAATAAAAATTCCATTTGGCTAATATTTTGGTTATAGGTATTTTTAATCCAGGGTGAGCCCTGCTGAGGTTTTTCTTATCACCTCTCGTGTTCCATGACTAGTACGTGTATGGCCATATCAGCTACTCTCCTGTTACTGGTATGTCTACTGTAAAGTGTATATAAAAGAAACACTACTGCTTTGTGGTAAGAAGACTCTGTGTGTGTCAGTAATGGGATTACCATCTCTTGACCAAGCCGCATATTTTCAAAGTTATTTCAGCCTATAATATCGTACTACGACATTTTAGCCTACGATATCGTACTACAACATTTCAGCCTACAATATCGTAAAACTGTCATAAGCTATGACATTACTATGACACATCATAGCCGCCGCTGTCACCACCCCCACCCCCCACCCCCCACCCACCCCCCCACCCCCACCCCCGACGATTTTACAATATTGTAGCCCTAAGATATAGCTTCAACTTTCACTTTCACCCAAGTGTCACATTAACCATAATTCAGACAGCAAATATGTAGTTCAGCAGTTTTAAATGTACTGAGGTGTCTGTAGATAAATAGTCCTTTTACTAATGATTCCTTTAAAAAATGGTTTTAAAAATACAAACTTAAATGTCACATATCTTGTCATGTATGACTGAGTGCATTATTCCAACTTCTACTCTCTCTTTTTTTTTTCTTTTTTTTTGTTAATGTCTTGGTACTTTTCTTTAACAGTCTTGTTACTGTACAGTTGCTAACTCGGCCTGACTGAAAATAGTCTTCCTTTTGTGTAATGTAATCCCCGATCTTGTTTTCAATCGGCATGAAAGCTTTATTTTTAGACATCAGAATGGAGTTATTTACCAAGCATCCAGCTACAATTACTGTCAATGCTGTGTGGCTTAGAGTCACAGACTAAATGTTATGAGGTCATACTTCAGGCAGTGTTAGCTTGCAGACCTGACATGGTGGCTGTCAGCTAAATGATGGTGATGGCATGAGATGTTTCCTCCATCATTACCCTGGCATGGCAGTCACATTGTTGGAAAGTTAAAATATTCTACTGCATGTCAACAACCCATGCAATTATGAAAATGTCTATGGGTTAAAAAAAAACATGAAGAGGAAAAAAAAGTTTGAATATGGTCCAAAGCAAAAAGAAAAAAAAGGGCTATTAAGAATTAAAATTTCCACAGCAATCTCCATGGCATTGCCGATTTCTGTGGGCAATTGCAGGTGCTGTATGTTCATTTCTAGGTTTTGTCAATTGATTTTTATGAATTTGTTTTAGTTCGAATGGAACTTAATGTGTTTAGTATTATTTTAAATAAATGTGTGACTAAATTGTTATCTTAGGAATCATTCACAGTTCTCAGCATTATTATGAGAGTACAAACTGTATGCTGTGGCGTGGATCATGACAGCATATATACTTTTAAAAAATGTTGATAAAAAAAATATACTGACATCCAAAACAAAACAAACTATACCAATTCTGTGAGAGACTACTGGAGAAAAAACTAAATATGTTGCATGTTAAAAAAAAAAACATGACGAAAACAAAATTACCATACATATTCATGAGAGTGGTGTTTTGGCATGTTGGGAATAAAAGTTTGTTCCCTAAAGCAGAAAGATATTTAACAACCCTTTTATTTCCATTATCCAAATTATAAAGGAAATTAAAATGATTTTTCTTAGTGTAGTTTCTTTTGGATGTCAGTATATTTTTGATGTATGGTTTAACAGGGAGTAGGCTGTAGTTCGGTGGTAAAGCGCTCGCCTAATGCTCGGTCAGTCTGAGATCGATCCCCGTTGGTGGGCCCATTGGTCTAGTTCTCGTTCCAACCAGTGCACCATGACTGGTATGTCAAAGGATGTGGTATGTGTTATCCTGTCTGTGGGATGGTGCATATAAATGATACCTTGCTACTGATGGAAAAATGTTGCGGGTTTCCTCTTTAGATGACCAAATGTTTGACATCCAATAAGTCAGTGTGCTTTAGTGGTGTTGTTAAACAAAACAAACGTTTCTAACAGGGAAGGAGGAAGAGTGTGGCAAAATATGTACACTTTGTATGCACATGAAATTGTTAATAATTGTGAATAGTGCAATGGCTGGAATGAAACATGGCCACATAGTCTATATAGATAAGAGGGATGGGGGATCTAGCTCATTTAGTAGAATACTTGCTTGATTGTGTTTTTTTACTCCTTCCCAGCATGTGCATTATGACTGATAGTGATATGTCAAAGGTCATTTTATGTGTTGTTGTTCTCTGTGGGAAAGTGTATATATAGCTGATTGTTATTTTAGTTCTTACAATGAAGCAACTCTTTTGAGACATAAAAAACCCCTTGATTGAACCCAACTGCTATAATTTTTTCTTTGTCTTGTTTTTCTTTTCAACATTCGTCATCTTTTCTTGTGCTTCTTTCCCTTCTGTTTCTCATCTTCTTCAGAAATGTGATACATGGGGTGTTACATCAAACCAAAAAGCATCCATTAAAAGATTCAAAAGTTGAAGGCATTTAAAGAAACTTAAGTAGTGTTGATTTTGCTTATCATATATGAAGTGTTAACTTACAGCAGTGATAGAAATAAGCAAAACTAATCCACCGGACAGGTACATCTACAAATCTACTGGTCCGCCAGTATTTTCACTTGTCTAAATAAATGGTTTGTTTCATTCAAGGACAATGTTTTTTACTGCTCAAAATGAAATTGCCATAAAAAATGTTTACTTGTCCATAAGACAACCATTGAGGTAGAATTTGTTTGTCCAAGCATATTTTCACTTGTCAGGACAAACGGACAAGTGCTTATTTCGATCACTGTACAGTATATGTTGAATGAAATTTATCTTGTGTAAAAATTTCTTTAAATGTCATATTCCCATTAACTTACAAGTGTAAGAACTGTTAATGTTACTTGTTTTTTCTTTTGCATTTAATTTTATTAACATCATAATGTGTAAAAACAATGTTCGCTTCATTATACTGACTACTTAAATGAAAGTTAAAAGTTAAAGTTTGTTTTGTTTAATGACACCACTAGAGCACATCGATTTATTAAGCATTGGCTATTGGATGTCAAACATTTGGTAATTCAGATATAATTATAGTCTTAGAGAGGAAACCCGCTACTTATTTCCATTAGTAGCAAGGGATCTTTTATATGCACCATCCCACAGACATGACAGCACATACCACGACCTTTGATATACCAGTGCACTGACTGGAACGAGAAATAGACCAATAGGCCTACTGACGGGGATTTAAATTAATGCTCTGGAGAACGGGTCACACTAAGTACTGTAAAAAAAAAATGTCACAGTGGATTGGGTTCAGAAAGATTTACCGTAATCGGTTTGTAAACTACCACAATGTAGGAAATGAACCATGCAAATCTGCTTTTAACAAATGTTAGAAATGCTAATAATATTTTAAATATTTTCATTCACTTGTTATTCATTGCTGAATGGATTGTAGATATATACAGGTATATGAGATTTAGATTTTCTGGTCGGTATATAACAATCACCAAGTGATGTTTTGATGCTCAAAGTTTACTTGACTTTTGTTCTTTGTTGGAGTCTCCATGCTCTAGTAAGTAAGGTGACAGGTCAGACTCAGTCTTTTGAGGTTAGATAGAGTCGAAGTTAAGCTGTTGACCTAAAGGTTCCATTAGACCAAATCAATTCCTATTGCCGATAATGTTAACGTTTACTAATAAAACTGATATAAGCAGCGTTTCAACACACCCAGGAAGTACAGCAATAGAAAGTGTGGCACCTCACATCTGATCTAGCTGCAAGAAAATGGGGGGTCACGTATCATTTAAGAGATTTAATTTATGTTTTTAATAGCAACCGTCATTTTTGCTGAAAATCGCAGTTCCATTTTTGGGGGTACCCCGCATTAGTTTCAACCTCTGGTATATACTGCATAACAACTGTATAACAAATAAAAGTGTATTTATTTATTGTCAATGGATAATAGTATTTGCACAAATAGTCAATGTCACATATTACTACCAATCACACCCACAGCTGCTTTTACTCCGTAAATATTTGACGGTGCACGTCGAACTTTGACACAGTACTCTCTTCTTTGGTACTATGCAACCTAAAGGATGGTGGGGTGTCCCCTGATGTAGCACAGTAGTAAAGTGCTCACTTGATTTCCATCTGTGGGCCCATTGGGCTATTTCTCATTCCAACCGGTGTGCCACAACTGGTGTTACAAAGGCTGTGGTATGTACTATCCTGTCTGTGGGATTCCTGCTGTTAATCAGAAAGAGTAACTCATTGTGTGGTGGCAGTGGGTTTCCTCTCTCATTATCTGTCTGATCCTTAATCATACATGAATGTTGGACAGCAATGTAACAGACCCTATATTTACAACTGAGGACTGCAAATTGGTATAAAGTTTTAATTGTAATAAAAAGACAAAACAAATAAAAAATGATCCTAAATAAATAAATTTTAAAAGAAATTGTAATGAAATAAAATAAATATTAAAAAAAAATATATGGATGAAAACAAATTCAGTTGTTAAATTGAGTACAAAAGCTCAAATAAAACTTTCAACGGTGTTTTGATCAAATAATATACAGTATTTTGAACCACTGAGCCTTGCATAGACCTGTAAAGCAATATATATTAAATATTAACGATCGTCAATAAAGATAAACCAACTGATTAAATGAAATCAAATTTGTCTCACTGTGACTGTAGACCACTCATGGAAAATCAGTTATTAATTTAATTTTAACTTGATTGGTGTGGGGGGGTGGGGGGGGGGGGGGGCAGTTCTTAGCCCAGTGGTAAAGCGCTCGATGCGCGGTCGGTTTGGAATCGATCTGCGTCGGTGGGCCAATTGAGCTATTTCTCGTTCCAGCCAATGCACCACGTCTGATATATCAAAGGCCATGGTATGTACTATCTTGTCTGTGGGATGGTGCATATAAAAGATCCCTTGCTGCTAATCGAAAAGAGTAGCCCATGAAGTGGCGACAGCGGGTTTCCTCTCTCAATATCTGTGTAGTCCTTAACCATATGTCTGATGCCATATAACTGTAAATAAAATGTGTTGAGTGTCTCGTTAAATAAAACATTTCTTTCTTCGATTGGTGTGCCTATATCCAATTACGGTTCAAGCACACTGTCCTGGACACACATCTCGGCTGCCTGGGCTGTCTCTCCAGGTTGGTGGGTTAATAGTTAGATGATGTTGTTGGTTATAGAGAGAAGTCTGCTGTAATGCATGAGCAACAGACCTCTCTGTTTAAGGGGAGCTGTCATTCATGCTCTACATAAAACTTTAAAACTTTATTGTCTCTTTTTTTCTGTTTCTTTTTTTCTTTCTTTTTTTAATAATATTTATTTCTGTTCATATTTAAATTGCAAAAATATATTACTGTCGTAATATGTACCGTATATCGCTGTGTATTAGCCGACTTTTTGATACAAAATTTATCAAGTCAAAGGCTGGGGTCGGCTTATCTAAGGAGTCAACATTTTATTGGAAATGTAAAGTTAGAATAGTGACGTCACGGCTCGACTCGATCTATTGTCATTATTGTGCTCTGCATTTCCGCTTTCATAAAGGTTTAATATTGCATCTTAACACAAGCTATTACAAATAAAAGATATTAAAATTGTATATATATGTTCATCTTTAATAAATGTTGGTGTTTAAAAGTTATTTAGTAATATTTATCTGTTTAAACAACAATAAATGGTGACCGATCAAAACAATTTCGGAAAACTTCGCAGGTCACGTGTCATTACATAAACTGCTTACTAAACCGGTGAACACGTTAATTGTTCCAGCTTCATTTGTTTTGTTTGTCGGCTTGGGATTAATCGACACGGGTGGTTGGGTATGGTAGGGTATAGCCGACTAGTAATGAAAAGACCGATTAGCACAATCAACAATGCAAACAGTCACTGTGTTTTTAACGTGTGGCTGCAATCAAGAATGTTTAGGTATATTTCGCTATCTTGGTACTTATATTTTACGAGAAATAAATTAACCGGACACCGTTTCTATAAATAGAAATCGGCTACTGCTTCCGGATAAGTTTGCTGTGACAAATGACGTTTGAAAGCAGATGTACTTTGTCATTTTGTAGAGACCACACAGACATCTGACTTGGTTAGTTTTATATAGGGGGGTCGGCTTATATACAAGGTCGATAATTTTAAAGCCGATTTGGAGGGTGAAACTAGGGGGTCGGCTAATGCATGGAGTCGGCTAATACACAGCGATATACGGTATGTATTTTGGAGAAGGCCTAGTAAGTTGTGTAACTTGTACCTAATCCATTTGTTCTTTAAAAAGCAATAAAATATGTTTCAATCAAATGCTCTACACAACTTCCCTGAGACTAGTTCAGGGAGAGTAATTTTCCTTAGCTTGTGAATTTATATGAAATTATGTTATCAATGTGGTAATATCTTAAATGGCTCCCTATAGGGTGTATACTACCAAATCAAATCCCATAGACGACAGTAGTAACATATGCGGCTAAAACTCCTACCTGCAACGTATCAACCGACATAAACGCCACGGATATAAATACTACCACCCCTTACACTTAAAGTGAATCAGAAAAAAATGGGGGTCAAGCTGCTCGTTTCTGAGATAACGGGTAGCGTCTATGACTACCCTAGTTTCACACAAAATTCGAGTACTTTTTTTCACAGGTACCCCATACATGTTTCAAGCACAAGGCTACTTGACACATTGGTACTAGATGAAATAAAATTGCACGTTTATTTTACCCAGATGAAACTATTATTTTTTACAACCAACACACTCACATTTATAACCAATCACAGGACTTGTGTTGTTCACTTCTCTATCAAAAGTTCGGTGCACCTCCAACTTTGACCCAGCCGGAAGTTATTTGGTATAGTACTACCTATACTGATAACATACATTTTTCAAAATGTGTCCAGCTATGTGTCTTTATGACAACCAGGATCTGGTGTATTCTGACATAAACTGACAACCTCACTGAAACTGTTGTTTCTACAGTGCAACCTAATATAATGTACACCTCAAAAAGCATATATATTGCATATAGTTTTGTACAAATGCAATATGTCATATTAAACAACAAAATGTTTTAAAATAAAACTCCTGAAGATATTTACTTTCAGTTGGGTGTGTGTACTCGGGTATATATGTAGAGACAACAAAGATAGTCAGAGTACCTCTACCCCTTTAAAGAATTCCATTAAAACACATGCACTTGATTGACCCCTAGACTATGAAGACCGTAACAGGCACATCAAAGAAATATCCGTATTAAAAACATACACTGTCTGAGGAAGGAAACACAAACATGACTGTACCTGTATGAAGTAAAGACTTAATGTCCTGAACATTAGTGTTGAGAGGAAATCCTGTATGCTGGGTGTGGGTGTCTTCAAGTTACCAGGTGTGGGAATTTCAAATCCATCGGCCATGCTGATTTTCATAATGAACCATCAAAACTATTGGCAGCCACCAATATTCCTGACTATATTTTATTTATAGCCTACTGTAGTTGGAGGTTTTAATAGGTGTGATATCTGGAATAATCATGCAGCTTTAACATATTTATTTTTGATTAATTACTGAAAAAAACTATTTTTAAATGACAAAATTACCCGAACATCTATTTTCTTGCATTATTTTCTAATCCGAATGAATACAATATGTACATTAGATGTATTCCTGCAATCTGTAATCCAGCATTTTATTTAGCTAGTAACATTAGGTAATACAGCTTTAACAATAAAATAAATTATCAACTTAATCCAAGGCAGATAATCAAATCTGAAAACAAATTGGTTCTGAATCTAGTATAAACTCAAAATGCTTTTCGTGAGAGCTAACTAAGTGATTATTAAGAAACAAAAATTATCTGGATATCTAAGTATATGTTTAACAACCTTATTGTTATGTACAAATAAGAACAGAAGGCACAATAGTGACAACAAATTTAATTATGTTTTTGGTAAAGTTTTTCTTCAAATTTACTTTAAATTTTTCATAAAACTACAAATTTGTCTAAAATATAACTTAGCACCCTATAAATATGTTAAAATGACAATAAAAATCAACTTCTTTACAAATTTGAGTTTTCAGAATTTCATACATAAAAAATTAACAATGTTAATGGAAACTAAAGACATTAACCCACTATTGGCACATGCTATTTTTAATATAAAAATAAATTGCTATTAAAATCTTAGTTCAGGTTGCCTATATATAATACCATATTTAAGAGCAGTTGTATATGGCAAGTCAAATACCATGTAAAAAGAAATTATTGAAATCTTTACAGTATGAATTATAGGCCAAAACCAACTTTTCTTCAGTGCTAACTTTGATTCAAACTCCATTCAGAGCCATGTACAGAGATTATTGTCAAGGTCAAGGTCATTGTGAACTTGCATGATCGAGTGATGGCTAATTAATCAACCAGTATAGTTTAATTAAATAAAATGACAAAATCATAATATTTTTTATTATGCACTGAATATGTGCTATAGGGTGTATACTACCAAATCAAATCCCATAGACGACAATAGTAACATATGCGGCTAAAACTCCTACCTGCAACGTATCAACCGACATAAACGCCACGGATATAAATACTACCACCCCTTACACTTAAAGTGAATCAGAAAAAAATGGGGGTCAAGCTGCTCGTTTCTGAGATAACGGGTAGCGTCTATGACTACCCTAGTTTCGCACAAAATTCGAGTACTTTTTTTCACAGGTACCCCATACATGTTTCAAGCACAAGGCTACTTGACACATTGGTACTAGATGAAATAAAATTGCACATTTATTTTACCCAGATGAAACTATTATTTTTTACAACCAACACACTCACATTTATAACCAATCACAGGACTTGTGGTGTTCACTTCTCTATCAAAAGTTCGGTGCACCTCCAACTTTGACCCAGCCGGAAGTTATTTGGTATAGTACTACCTATAACCTAAATTAGGAGAGCAGTTAATCACTGCGTTCAATTTTTGTTTTTATTAAAATAAAAGCTCAAAAATAAAGAAAAAGCTAACCGCTTTTTATTGAAAAAACAACAACATTGGATTATAGAATTACAACTAAATCATTAAGTGTTAAGATAGACTAAACAAAAAGTAAATGAATACTGGTAAACTTTGAGGAAAAAAAAAAAAAAAAAAAAAAAATCAATGCACATATGATTAACAACATGTCTGACTGTATCTATGAATGAGATTGATTTTAAAATGTATCTGTGTTTAAATAAAATAAACTTACATTCCAGAACAAATTTAAAGTATTTTTTTGGTAAATAATTCCAGGTTAGCTTGACATAACAAGAAAATGCTCTATTTTTATGTCCACTTTATAAAAAGAAACATCAGTCAAGATATAGATAAAACAGCAATACTCAGCCACAGTAAAGAATGTGTATGAATGAATGAATGTTTAACGACACCCCAGCACAAAAATACACATCGGCTATTGGGTGTCACAAATGGTAAGTATATGAAAATATTAGTAAAGAAAGTAATGTGCTCATGAAATTTGAAATCTTAATTCCTTTCAAGATTAGTTTATCATACCAAACTATATTTGATTATTCTTTTGTTAATATGTCTCTACTTCATGGAAATTAATTCCGTATACATATATGTGTAAGATAAAGACATTTTTTCTTCTTTGAACATCGAGAAATTACAGATGTGTATACTATTACTAAAAATAAGAATGTCTGTATGTATTGTTATTTACGGGCAATTTCCAGGAATCTGAAACAGACTTTAATGCAATTCCATACCGATCAGTGGGCACATAACATCTATGAGCTGCTGTAACATTACTGGCAGCAACGAGCAGCAGAGCAGCCAGCCAGTCAGCCAGCGAGTGAGTAGTGAGTTAGCCAGTAAAGCAGCGGTAGTAGAAGCCTGAGAATTGGAATGGTTTTTCTGCCGGCCACCAGCAACAGCAGATAGCACGCTCTACTACAGGAGATATAGGTGTGGACTGTCCTAGCCCATCTCACACTCACTCGGACTGCATGCAGCACAACACAGGATATAACCTCGCATGACAGTGTGGGACTGCCTCTCCAGTACATAGCTGTGTAAGCTAGGATAGCCCAGTACATAGCTGTGCAAGCTAGGATAGCGTGTTGGCAGCGGTGAGACGGTGTTTTGTCGTGTGTGAGAGAGTATATCGTGTATAGTGTACACCAGTACAGGTGGTGGAAGATCGCAGCAGACGGGTTAGCACGCCAGCGTACCATTGTGTCAGAGTGAGTGTGTGTGTGTGGATTATACAAGCAAGGTTTCATTGATTCACTCACCGCTCTAAAAAGGATCGAGGGTGGCTAACATTTCGTTGGGTTGTTGGGTGTTTGTTTTTTCTTGTGGCGTTACACACAGCTGAGCAAAGCATACGAGGAAACGAATGAACATACGGGTGCGGAATTACAACTCGGTAGTTGTTGGGATAGAGAAAGAGACTCCAGCGTGGGTTGTGTGTTGGATGTACACAGGTATGTGTGAGGATATTTACTCTTGTCTGGATCTTATCTCACTGGTAATTGTGCCATGAAAAAATAGATATAATCATGGATTAGTGAAGGTTTTGTTTATGTATTTTTCGTATTGGAAGCTATATATAATATATATATATATATATATACCTTTTAGACATGCATGAGTAGTAGAAAGGTAGGTATTTATGTCTTGTAAGAAAAGATAACCTTTTTGTATGATATAACCATGCATTTTATAGGAGCAAGGGGCAAAATATCCATCCGGTACACCCTATAGGTTGGGGTTATTGTTAGCTTCAGGGTTAGGGTGAGGTTCCCTCTTTATATCAATATAACAGATTAAAAGGTGGAAATATTTCTGAGCAAGGTGAATATTTATGTTTTGAATGGGAAGATAATTATATATAATATATTCATTTATGTTTTGTAGGTAAGTGGGTGTTTATGTTTATAGATTTAGTGTGTATTTTCATAGCTGATTGACTATTTGAAGCTACGTGTGTTTGTGTACAAGTAACGATTAGTTTCAACTTGCAGCAGGTAGTAGGCAGTGATGTGTAACTATATAGCTGTTGAGAAGTAAACAAATAGTTTAAAGTAGTCTCTTTAGGAAATATTGATTTGAAATAAAATTGAAAGAAGAAAGGTTACTTTTTCACATCTACGATGTTTTAGTGACAATCTAGAACTGTGTACATTTACATAGTAAATTACCCTCTCTTTTTTTTACAGATTTTATTTTGATCAAGAAGGAAAAATTGATAGGGAAGGTGGAGGGTATATAGTTATATATTCTACTCAACAAAATCCTGCCTATAATGTATTGTGTCTGTTGGTAATTTAAGTGAGAGAAATTAAGTTAAAACTGAGAGGAGGGGTAGGGACAGAGAGAGACAGAGACAGACAAGTAAACAGACAGACAGACAGACAGACAGAAAGAGACAGACCGAGAAAAAGAAAGTGACATACATGCTAACCTATATACAAAATATATTTTTTAGGAAATGCCTGTTTGTATCGATCTAGATGTGTGTACTATTTAAATATGTCATGTCTCTATAGCTTCCAGGTACATAGCATCTATGTTATAGGCTATCTGTAAAATCAGGCAACCAGCAAAATTCCTGAATATTTCAGGCAGACTTTTCAAAGCAGTATGTTTTGAATATGGCATGATTTTACATTGTAATTTAATGCACTGCCCAGTATGAAAACTCAGTCTGGAGTGGCATCTGCTGTTAGATCCTTTTATTTTAAATATGTATAGAAAAATTGCATTAAATGTTTGGGTCGGGCACGTATACATACTTAATATTCACAGATTGTCTACTGATAGCATGATTTTTTAAACACCATTTCCTATACAACAGGACCATTCTAGACTTTTATTAACCAAACCATTTTCAAGTTACAGATGTGAGTAAAAAAAATATGTATTACATCATCCTTCATGATGCAAGTATACCATTTTTGTCTGGTTTTTCTTGCTTCTGTATTTAAAATGTACCTGTTATATAATGAAACCAGGAAGAATATCACTGATTTACTTAATCCCGTTAATGACCTAGTAGATTAGCATCATAAATATGAGATACTTATGTATGTAGTGACTCTCGTTAATGACCTGGTAGATTATCATCATAAATATGAGATACTTATGTATGTACTGACTCCCGTTAATGACCTAGTAGATTATCATCATAAATATGAGATACTTATGTATGTACTGACTCCCGTTAATGACCTAGTAGATTATCATCATAAATATGAGATACTTATGTATGTACTGACTCCCGTTAATGACCTAGTAGATTAGCATCATAAATATGAGATACTTATGTATGTACTGACTCTCGTTAATGACCTAGTAGATTATCATCATAAATATGAGATACTTATGTATGTACTGACTCCCGTTAATGACCTAGTAGATTAGCATCATAAATATGAGATACTTATGTATGTAGTGACTCCCGTTAATGACCTAGTAGATTAGCATCATAAATATGAGATACTTAATATATGTACTGACTCTTGTTAATGACCCGATCACCAGATAGAGCATGTGGAAGGATCTGTTATGATTCAACCACTCGTTAACACATTGTGTGGCTGTTGTTGCCCATGTTGGGTTTCTATTCTCTTTGTCATAAGGCCTTATATGCTGTCCCA
This sequence comes from Gigantopelta aegis, assembly GCF_016097555.1. Classification (NCBI taxonomy): domain Eukaryota; kingdom Metazoa; phylum Mollusca; class Gastropoda; order Neomphalida; family Peltospiridae; genus Gigantopelta; species Gigantopelta aegis. The sequence goes on along the minus strand of NC_054701.1, from coordinate 63,222,205 downwards.
CAGAATTCCTGTGTAACATATGGCTTGTAAATTAAACTGTACTGATAACATACACAAAAATAGGAAACTCCACCCATTCAGGAAATGTCTGAACGGAAACCCTTTTTTTTTTTTCATAACCCTTCCACCCACCACCTTTTTTCTATGCTTGGTTTGATCCGTTTTCATGTAATACAAGAAGATATTACATTAAAAACTAATCTGAGACGGCATAAATTAGTTTTGTCAGTCTCCCAGTGATGTCATATTGGAACTCTCCTGTACCGTGGAGGATATTATGTTAATGTGTTGTTTGCATTTATTCTGACATGGCTGCTTGGCTGCTGCATTGTAATTGACGGTATTGATCGCCGATTGTTCGAACGTTCCAGTGTTTATTGTGTCGTGGTGCGGTGTGGCGCTGGAGCGTTGTTCACCAGTCGGCTCCGTCCACGGCGACCCAACATCACTTTTATGCTGATAAACCAGCCACAGAGCTATTGATTTTTTCTTGCCTTCTTCGAATATTTATAGTGGGGGGATTTATTCATTAAACAGGGAATTAGAAAAAATTGCTAGCAGTTGCTTGCATTGTTGAGCCAATTGGCAGACTATTGAATTTATTCAAATCGTCTTGATTTTTCAGCAGTCTGTTCTTTTGATTATTATTATTATTGTATGTTACTCGCGAGCATTCTCCCTCGGACTCTTTGTGTTATTGGACCTGACATCTTGATTTCGTGACACCATATTGATTACAATGATTTAATACAGGATTGTCCTTAGGTGGCCCAGATTAACACTTATGATGCAGTTATATATGGTGGAATAAAATTGCTTTAATAATGCAGGTAATTCAATTTGAAGGTAGCAGCCATTAGGATTGATATCAGTCTTCTGTCAGTTTAGGACTGTTCCAGAACTGACATCATGGGACTTGCAGGAAGCAGTTTTCATATTATGCCCATTACATCCTACAAATAAAATTCATTTGAATGAAATGCATAGAAAAAAATTGCAGAAAAAACTGCATGTACCATCAGGACATTAAACAAAATATTTTAAAAATCACATTTTACAATGCATCTTGCTTTTCCCATGTGAATGGTTTTTTAGAACAGTCGATATTCTTTCTATGAAAATCTTTTTTTTCTTCATTTTTTTTGACTTCATAGTGTTTTGAAAATTTAAATGGAGTATCAAATATAATTGTATACACATGTGAGCATATGGGGTTCAAAATGCATATAAAAGACTCATTCCTGCTGTTAGATGGAAGCTTGTTTCAGCTGTTAACACTAAATCAAACATGTCACAGTTTACATCTAGGAACTATGAGCTGGGGTGTTTTTAAAGTAACATTCCTTTAATTTTTATATAGTTTTAGTTACCATTCCTTATAATTATTAACTCTGCATGTTGTGTTAATATTTTTATAGGGCTTAAAAAAGGAAGTAAATAATTTTATTACATACCTATTCAATCTTACTATAGTGATAAAGACATTTTGACACTGTGTAATAAATTTATTTTGTATCGCACATATGTGCAATATGGACCGGAACTTTTAAATGGGGAATTCCCTTTTTAGTTTTACTGCAGTTAACACCTTTTAGTTACTGACTCATTTATTTTGCACAAGAAAATACCACTCGACCGCTATGCAGTCTCGTGTTATATATTGCACAAAATAAACTCGTGCAATAAATAGGAAGCGAAAACAACCTATGTGAAGTTCTGTATATTTATTAACATAGCAGCCCAAAAGAAATATGTTGTACCAAGGTGAGGGCAGAGTTTGAGAAAATATCTGCAGCAAGAATACATTATGTTAAAAAAATAAAAATTGAATATAATCCAAGGAAAGAAATGTTCAAGGCATATTGCCAATTGGTGTGGGCAATTGAATGGGTTGTGTGTAAAAAAAATGATGACCTAGGCTTTGAGATGTATTTTAAGCATTATGGAATTTAAATATGACAAGAATAACAGGCTAAATAGCAGATGAGATAGTAATCTCTAGTAAAATTACCATTGATTTGATTTTTTAATATTCTTTTTAATTTTTGTTTTAGCTGGTGAATTTGTTTCACCTGTGAGGTCTAAAAAATGGACAGCTTTTCACAGGCTGGTGTTTTGAGTCCTGTTTTGTCTAGTTTTGATGATTGCAGGCCATATATGATTATATATGATTTAAATTAACACTTTAAAAATGTTCTTTTTGATATACAATGACTGCTAAACAGATTTGACACTGTATACTATATAATAGCTCAAGTTACGGCATGTCAACTCTAGTAATACTGTTGCATTTTAATTTAAACTGTTGATGTCATGGCATTTGACATTATGGTGTCAGATTAAGTCATGATTAACATAACACTTTTAAATCAGTCCCTCAGATATATCTGCTATAAACAGAGGTTTGACTGGGAGTACTATAATTGTTCTTTATGAATCGTTGTCTTCAGTTGCCATCCTTTACTAACTATAAACTATCCGTGTTGTGGCTTTTGACATTTATGGTGTTGTGTTAAATTTTTGCTCCAGCTTCTATCATTAAAGGTTTTAATGCATATTCTATATAGTTCCTAAGTCAAGTATTGCATGTCAGCTTCAGTTACAATTTCTTTAGGAACTAAACTACCAGTGTCATGGCTTTTTGGCTTCTGACATTTATGGTGTCTTGATACATTTGTTATCCACCTTCGATCAGAGGTTTTACTGCATGAAATGCTTGTATACATGTATAGTTCATTTGTATATTACATGTCTGCTTCAGTTACTATTGCCTTACGAACTTAACTACCAGTGTCATGGCTTTTGACATTTATGGTGTCTTGTTAAGTCTGTTGTCCAGCTCGATCATATAGGTTTTACTGCATATTCTATATACCAGCTTAATTCCTTTGTGTATTACCTGTCTGCTTCAGTTACCATTTCCTTACAAACTAAGTTACCTGTGTGATGGCTTTTGACGTTTATGGTATCTTGTTAAATTTGTTGTCCAACTTCGATCACAGAGTTTTTACTGCATATACTATGTACCAACTTAATTCCTTTGTGTATTACATGTCTGCTTCAGTTACATGTCCCTTCCTTGTAAACTATACCTTTGTCATGGCTTTTGACATATATGGTGTCATATTAAATTTTCCTTTTGAAAGTTTAATGCTCTTCAAGATAAACCCAAATTCTGTTTATTTTTGTCCCAATGGATGAATAATGTCCATGTTTACTGGCCTCCTTCCTAAACCTCACCTACATGACTGATGCTGATCTGTGGATCAATTCTATGACCACACGTGAATAATGGAGTATGACGCATCTGCCAGAGGAAACAGTCACTGTGGTGAGAGGCTGACATGTGCCTCTCGAGACCTATTTACATGGCATTGTCATCTTCTACCATTTGTCACCAGATTATACCTCTCAAGTTTCCATTCTCTTGTCACCTATCCTTTCCCCCCAAGTCTAGTTGTACACCCATTATTTTCAGATGATTTGTTATATAGGGGTGACGTGTACGGGGTAAACACTATGGGCCTTTTTTTTTCTTCTACTACAGTATTAATTACAAATGTTATCTTCAAAATGATTTGTCATAGAGGGATGACCATAAAGAGAATTCCATTGTCACTGCAACACCTCTTTTTAGACTGGCTTCAATTGAGGACTGTTTTAGAGTTTAACTTTTACATTGCTTATTCTGTGTTTACTGCTTTACCTAATTGTTGTGATGTTTTACACTTGTATGTGAAATTACGGAAGTGTATATGTATAAATGTAGATATATGTTCATGTATGTGGTCTGTCCTGGACCAAGCCACTGGCTATCCAGAGACTTGGCCCGCGACAGACATGCCTGAAACCTTAGTGGTATATGGGCATGTTAAAAATACTCACTCACACACTGATGTATGTGGTGGTGAGTATCCCTAGCCGAGGTAGTGTATTGGATAAACCATTGGCCTAAAAGATGGTGGGTCTCCAGTTCACTTCCAGACTGCTTAACCTTTAGACTACTGGATTAATTTTTAACAAAAATCACGTAGAGTGGGTACAAGTTTATAATTTTTACTCACATATATTCACTTAAATGTTTTATAAATACATGAAATAAAGTTCATATATGAATCGGTAAGTATTATTTTCGTGTCTTTTTTTGTAATTTTTATTATTTTAGATCGGCTAATGGTGATTAAAATTAGGCAAAAAATCTAAAAAGTTGCGTTTACTTACGGGCATTTGTGGCCAGCTGTCCAGTATTTATGTCCATTATTCCCGATAACAGTGCTTTTCTGACCAGAATTTTTTTTTAAACCCGAACTACGATTCATATTGCAATATTTGGTAATTTTCGTTGTTGGTAAAACGATCAAATTTATTATCAAATTAGCTGTTACAATCAGCTATCGATCCCTGAAAATTACCGCGACGTGCCGCCATTGTTGTCAAGCGAAAATACTTGCCGAAAACCACTTTTTGAACTCAAAATTTCAAGGTATTTTCAATTGAAAAAATCAAAACAAAAACCACCATTTTGAAAAAAAAATCTTTTTTCTTTAATTATATTTCCGTTTCCGGTGAGTGTCGTGTGCAAAACGGCGGGAAATATGAATTGGGGAATGCACTGTATACAGTGTACAGTATATCGACTGACGTGACGTCGGGCGAGATATCTCGCCTGCAGTAGTCAGAAGGTTAAGAGGTTCGGTAGGGAGATTTAAGGTCACAAAACTGACATCTCTCTCATCATATAACCGTAAATAAAATATGTTGAGTGTGTCGTTAAATAAAACATTTCCTTCCTTCCTTACTTCTCTCTCACTAACCATTAACTCCAATATCAAATATTTGACATGTAACCAATTGCTGATGATTAGGAAGGAAAAATGGTATTGGTGGTCGCTGGTCAGCGTGCACATTGATTTTTAACCTCATATGTCAATGTTTTTTTATTTTGTTTTCATATGTCTCGTGGTTGCTACTGTACAACAACATCATCTATACCAGAAACAATGCCATGCCATCTTAAATAATAATATTGTGATACACCATGACATTTGTGGCTAGAGTTAAGTCATGAAAGTTGTCTTGGCTATATATAATCAGGGGTGGGAATTCTCCTCGGATCAGCTGTTTTCCTCTCATGGAACATTGCGTTTCCTCACATTTTATTCATCCTTTCCTCCAAAATGTGTAAGATGGCATAGATTTTAACTAAGGATTTCAAGAATTACCGGGACCCCTCTAGATTTCCTCTTTTTTTTACAGTTCATCAGTTCCCTCCCCTGATAATAAAATGTGGTACATGTACCAAAGCAAATGAGGGGGCACCATGCATGGCAAATGAGGAGGGACCATGACAGATGAGATAGATGTAAAAAAAAAGCCTCCAAAATATGTCCATATTTTGTGTCGAATCCATGATTTGAAACACACACACACACACACACACACACACACACACACACACACACACACACACACACACACACACACACACACACACACACACACACACACACACACACAAAAACCCCAAAACCCACCCCAAAAACCAAAAGGTATCGCCGCATAATTCTGTAATTTTGGTCTGACTAGAGACCAACTATATTTGTTTTTCTGCCTTAATTAATCAGTGCTCTCTTCTGATGGTAAACAAAAAGACCTTTGACTTTTATGTCTTATTGATCTCGTCCTTGGCAAAATTGAATGTTAATTGTTGCATGCAGACCAATTTTATGGGAAACAGGATAAAGCCATTGCAGCTGGATGCCATGCTGTTGTAGTTGAGAAAGATCTTTTGATTACATTTTAAATCAATGTAGCCATTAATTCAGCATCACTTTGATTAATGTGTGCCTGCTTGTAGGTTTACTTAGGCTGTCCTCAAATGTGGTTCTTGATTTTGACGATTTGTAACAGGTGGTCATGAAGGTAAAGCGGGTGTAAAACTTAATGTCATTAACAAATGCGAGTAAAATGTGTTCATATAAATGAGGAAAATGGCAAGTTGTAAGTTGTAAAAATCTTGTCCAGTGTGTTATGACTAGTACATCAAAGGCCATGATATGTACTATCCTGCATATGACAAATTGATTGTAAAGGATAACTTAATTAATGCTTTATTGGTTGGTTTGTTTGTTGAAACCACTAGAGCACATTAATTTGTTAATCATCGGCTATTTGATGTCCTGGAGTACTTCTTTGGTAGCAATAAGTTTTCTTTTTTCTCTGTTGACTGCAAGTGTTGAAATAGCAACATGTTTGACACCAAATAATAATGGTTTTAAAATGTGCTGAGGTATCATTAAATAATGTATACCTTTCCTTAAGTTTCTTCTAGATTAACATAACATGTAACTTTTTTCCTAGTATCTTTTTTTTTTCTCATTATTTTTTCCCTTTATTTCCCACACTGTATTGGAAATGCCAAATCACTTCCTCAACAAAAACATTCTGCCTACTCCATTTGTCTGGCAGCAAGTAATGACCATGTTATGTAACATGATTACCGTATGATGCAATGGCAATTAGGAGGACAGGGTGTGCTTGCTTTGAACATGACTGAGCTGGCTGCTGGATACGAAATTGCATCACAGCCCCATGCATTGTGTATACATAATTATGATGCTGCAGAAGAATTAGTGTATATGGGGCCCTGTCTGGCTGTCATTTTAGTTGTAATGTCTGCACCACAGCTGCATGTTGCATATCTTCTGCTGCAGACTGATTGAGTAAATATGGCCCATATGGCAGGATGCCATTTTACTTTCATTCTAAAAACAAAAGTAAAAATTTATTTGATTCACTGAAGAAGCTGATTCACATACAGACAGCAGAATATGTTGCAGTACCTGCATGGTGAGATGTTTTACGAGCTGAATTACCATCATAATTGCACTACTTCTGGCATTTCTTGTTCTTCCAACATATACGTGGCTTCAGGGAGGCAATGCATAGTTAATTATAATCCATCAGCTAGCTCTAAGGCTGCTAGATACTAGCTTTGCATCCAGGTAGCAGTTCCCATCCAGAATGAGGTGAGACTTAGCCCAGTGTTAAAACTCTCATCTAATGTGCAGTAGGTCTGGGATCGATCCCTGTCAGTTGGCCCATTGGGCAATTTCTCCTTCCAGCCAGTGTTCCACGACTGGTATATCAAAGGCTGTGGTATGTGTGTGATATCCTGTATGTGGGCTGGTGAATATAAAATGCATATCACAACCTTTGATGTACCTGTTGTGGAACACTGGACAGGAAAACCCCAAATTGATGAGGGTTATCCATCTTGTCACCCAACACACCTCAGGCAAGCTAGCATGCTACTGCTAAGCTACATAACTGCACCGCCTTGTTAAGGAATCCATAACATGAATACATACATGTATAATTGTGAGACATGTCAGCCTGGCAATTTATCATACATGTTAAATGCACATGGATATGCTTCACGGCTCGTATTAGTTTTTTGTTAAACCCTTTGCTGCCTAACATCTGGAATATATACATGCATGTGGAGGTTTTTTTCTTCTTTCTTTTTAAAAAAACAATTAATACATGTGGAAAATTAAGCATCATTTATGGAAAAAACATTGTTCAACACGTAATGTGTGATAACATATATATATATATATATATATATATATATATATATATATATATATATATATATATATATACACACACACACATATACATATACATATACATACACATACACATACACATACACATACACATATATATATATATATATATATATTTTTTTTTTGTTCTGTTGTGATATCATTAAACATTCGTTTATGGATTGTAAAACAATATACTGGAATGTACTGGTTTCCCCTGGGCCTCCGCCCCCAAGTTTTAGGTTTTGCAGCCAGCTTGTATGTATATATACTTAGCTCTGATCTGTTAGACTGTGTATATATAATGGCTCTGTTTGACAAACCAACTACAGGGAGAGAAATTCCCTTACTTTGCTGGATCAGCCGCTGTTTACAGAGCAGTTTATCATTTTACCAGCTTCCTCTACAAATAAACCACTTACCTATACTGTGTTGTTGTAGGTTACATGTGGGGCTTCCTTAATATTAGTATACTTCCAGTGATTTCCCCGCAAGTACGCACTGCATGTGGTGGGCAGCGAATTACACATGTTTATGTTGCTCTTTTCGGATTAGTTTTACTAACTGACGTAAATAGTGTCTTTACAATTTCAATGGGGGGGGGGGGGGGGGGGGGACTATTTATGTAGTCTTTGTAGTTATTCATAAACCACAAATAAAATATTGCACCTGTACATGTATGCCTACACTGATTTAACTATTGTTAATCATACCCATATATATATATATATATATATATATATATATATACACACACACACACACAGTGAGACCTTGATAATCTGGACTCCAGACAAAGCTAGACAAAGAATATTGTTAGTGATCTGGGCCCCGTTCCATAAAGCGAACTTAGCACTATGATCACTTTGAGTATATATAGAGTAGTTATGCACTTACGGTGATCTTAGTGCTAAGATTGTTTCGTGGAACGGGGCCCAAGCAAATTTTGTTTTAAAGCTGAAGAGAGATAAAAATTTGTTTTCCAGGCTTTAAAAAAAAAAAAAAAAATTGTAATATGCCCCAGGTATTGAGCTGAAATTGTGTATATATAACAGTTACAGATCAAGTTTGACTTCCATTGTGATTTACCCATTTTTAACAGAGTTATGGCCCTTAAACTTAATTAGGAGATATGAAACTTTGTTGGACCCGGTAGCAGTATATATACTCTCAGAATGCTTGTGTCTAAAGGAAAGTGCTTGTATATATATATATATAAAAAAAAATCAATGCTTTTCAATAGGAGCAGGGGTTTCTTCTGTCTGTAGACAAATGTTGAAATTACCTTCTGTCAGACACCATTTAGATGTAGTTGAACTTGTTGTTAATTAATTAAATATTCCCTTCCTTTCCAACATAAACAGTCCCCCCCCTCTCTCTCTCTCTCTATCTCCCCCCCCCCCCCCCCCCCCCCCCCTTATGTAAGTAAGCATCTTTGTTACCCATATGGTTGGAAATAAATGATGCAACAAATTAATCAAGTTACGCCGATTTAACCAGCGACTCTTTATGTCCTTGACTGCACTGAATGGTCGTGGTGATGTAACTCGTGCGGGTCTCTTGAGGTTAAAAGCACCAAATAACTGCAGTTAGAAGGCATTGTGAAATATTCTAGGCTGTCTTGTACATACGTACAATCTTTAAAAAAACCTGTTACTGATATTACTTAAAAGTTTTGCTTAAGTTGTTGATTTTGGCAGATCCAGTAACGTATGTGGGTTTTTTTTTGTTGTTGTCATTCTGGTATTTGTATATAGTATGTATATATATTTAGAACCAGGGTCATGTGACTTTTAAGAAATTTATGGTCATCGAAAAGCTTTAGTTTTTATATATATATATTATACGAAAATCCCAAATTGGGTAAAGTTCGACATTTCATTAGTTTGGTTAATTCTCTTAACAGTCTCTGTTATTTCCATTCTAACTCGAGAATAGTCGAGATTATATTAAACAGCTATTCATACAGAGACAGTTAACACAATTATGTTCACTGATGAAGGTACAACTTGTAACTAAAATAATGAAATGCATAATTTTTATGTTTCGACACACACCCAAGTCCTGATAACAAGACAGAATAGATGATGGCACATACTACTCTTACATGTAATCCACGACTAGTATATCAAAGGCCATGGTATGTGCTATCCTGTCTGTGGGATGGTGCATATAAAAGATCTCTTGCTACTAATGGAAAAAGTATAGCAGGTTTCCTCTCTATGACTGCGTCAAAATGACTGTGTCAAAAATGACCGTATGTTTGACGCCCAATAGCCGATGATTAATAAATCAATGTGCTCTTGTGGTGTTGTTAAACAAAACAAAGTCTTGCATGTAATTGTCTAAAACTGCATTTCCTGAGATATGCTCAAATTTTAAAACACAGAATATGTAGACAGGTGGGTTGGCATATAGCAATTAAATGACAATTTAGCCAGCTGCAAAGGCTGTGCTAGTAAATTAATCATCATACTAATAAATAAATTGACACATGGGCGAATGTGCCATATAAAATTTATGAAACAAGGGAATCGAATAATGTGAGATATTTAATAATTTATGCTTATTCTAAACTCTGAGCTTTTAATAATTTAAGTCTTTGTAGTTATTCATAAACCACAAATAAAATATTGCACCTGTACATGTATGCCTACACTGATTTAACTATTGTTAATCATACCCATATATATATATATATATATATATATATATATATATATATATATATATATATATATATACACACACAGTGAGACCTTGATAATCTGGACTCCAGTAGTCCGGAGACCTACCTTACGGACACTCGACACACAAAACAAACTCTCCACTATATAAATATGTTCGTTAATCCGGTTCTCATGGTTCACAATAAATGGTTGCATAAATATTCTATCATTTGCTAAGTACTGTATTTCTATTTCAATACTTAGACAATAAATACTGGGTTAGACATTAATTAACTAGTTAGCCCATCCTTATAGTCTTATAGTGTTTATTGTCATAAGTATTTCATAGAAATAGAAAATAAGGGAGAAATTTTCTCCTTTTTATGGTACTCTTATTAGTCAAGTAATAGTCTTGTGGTTTGTGAAAATGTCATGTTTTTCGCCTCATCTATTGTTCTTTATACCGGTATGTTTGTAACATAAAAACAAAATGACTGCTATTTAACAAGTTTTGTGACATAAATACGACCTTGAGGTATTTCTGTAATGCTACCTTGTTTTCAGTTGATAAATGAGGTGAATGGAGGTAAATAAAATACATGTGATAAATAAACAAAAGCGATGACCCTGGCAGATGAGCTAGGGTGTTTTCCTGTATTAGGAGTAAAGATAAATTTTGGATGTTGTTTTCCCAATCCCAGCTACATGTTCATGGCCACGGTTGGCAGTACAGATATACATGACCTTAAGAGATGATGTACAGGAACTCACATCTCATGGGGCCTGTTGTAATGGATTTATACATTAGTGGAATTGCTTCTGGTGAAAAAATATGAGAAATGAAAAAACAGGAGTGTCAGTAAAATTGAAATCCTTGAATGGATCCAATTACGGTTCAAGCATGTTGTCATGGGCTCCTAAATGTTTTCTGCCTGCCTACGGCAAATATTAATTTATTGGTTGGTGTTTGAAGAATTTCATTACCAGGATATTAATTGCTACTCTGTTACTAATTAGTAGCAGAGATATTTTATATGCACACAGGATGGTATATATCATGGCTTTTAATACACATGTGTACATCTTTGATAGGATTGGTTATTGTATATGTATGAATCAGCTGGGCATTTCCTTGGACAAAGGTTGGAGTTGGTACTGCATGGGATAATGAACCTAGTTCATAACTACCAGTTATAATTAAAACTCGGGCCTTTCTGTTTGCTCAAAGCAGGCAAGCAATCTACTGCTCTCCTGAAAATAATTATAGGCAAAACATTTCAAATAAAGATAGCTGCAGTTCCACACATCTAAACAACAAGCAGCATAAACTCAAATAATAAAGCTAGACAATGGTCGAGTGTATGGAAACACTCACCATGTACTTTTCATGTTCGGAGGTGAGACATAGCCAAGTGGTAAAGCACTCGCTCGATGCACAGTTGGTCTGGGATCAATCCCTGTCGGTGGGCCCATTGGGCTATTTCTCATTCCAGTCAGTGCACCATGACTGGTATATCAAAGGCCATGGTATGTACTACCCTGTCTGTGGGATGGTGCATATACAGTCCTCGAAAATTCGCAAATCTGAGAGTGGTGAAAGGTCTGTACGCATTTTACTCTGAGCTCTGTCCAATTACAGATCCCAGAAAAAAGCATTTATAATCTAGTGTGGCCCAATGTTTCCTGAATTAATATAAATCAGTTTATTCCAGTATAGAAGTGCACTAAAGTAAAGATGAGATGTCATCTTTTAGCGTATTATTACTACAGTGGATCATAGATGAATAATTTTGACAGAAGTAATCTTTTCTTTAAAATTGCCGCCGTAGTGCTGTTGCGAAACTGATTTGTGACAGCACTTAACTTATAAAAGATCCCTTGCTGCTAATCGAAAAAAGTAGCCCATGAAGTGGCGACAGTGGATTTCCTCTTTCAATATCTGTGTGGTCCTTAACCATATGTCTGTCGCCATGTAACTGTAAAATGTGTTGAGTGCATCGTTAAATAAAACATTTCCTTCTTCTTCTTTCCATGTTTGGAAGAGCAAATGTATGAGATGAGACCTCAAACTGTTACACCATGCACTGAGGTCAGTTTAAACAACCATTTATTAATTTCAGTCTTGCCAGAGCATTGTTTTGAGAACAAATCCCATTTGTCATCACCTGTCAGTCTTTTTGTAGGTCAGCTAGTGAACAGTTCTGTTTTAGCATACATTTTCATCATATATAATTGGTATTGCAGTACAGGCTGCAAATTTATCAGGATTCCGTGCTTTCACAATTCCCACATTTTGGACCAGAAGCGTAAGATTATGAGACGGGATCACAGAAAATCTGTATTAAATTATGCTTAAAATTCCTAAGACAAAAATCCTCAAATTCAGTGTATGCTGCAATTCCAGTTAAACATATCCCATGCATTTCTCTTTGTGTGGGAGCGGGACGTAGCCCAGTGGTACAGCATTTGTTCGATGCGTGGTCGGTGTGGGATCAATCCCTGTCGGTGGGCCCATTGGGCTATTTCTCGTTCCAGCCAGTGCACTACAACTGGTATATCAAAGGCTGTGGTATGTACTACCCTGTCTGTGGGATGGTGCATATAAAAGATCCCTTGCTGCTAATCGAAAAGAGTAGCCCACGAAGTGGCGACAGCGGGTTTCTTCCCTCAATATCTGTGTGGTCCTTAACCATATGTCTGATGCCATATAACCGTAAATAAAATGTGTTAAGTGCATCGTTAAATAAAACATTTCCTTCCTTCCTAAGACAAAAATCCTCAAATTCAGTGTATGCTGCAATTCCAATTAGACATATTCCATGCATTTCTCTTTCTGTGGATAAATCAGTGTGCTCTAGTGGTGTCGTTAAACAAAACAAACTTTTTCTCTTTTTGTGGGGGCGGGATGTAGCCCAGTAGTAAAGTGATCGCTTGATGCGCAGTTGGTTTGGGATCGATCCCTGTCGGTGGGCCTATTGGGCTATTTGTAATTCCAGCCAGTGCACCACGACTGGTATATCAAAGGCCGTGGTATGTACTACCCTGTCTGTGGTATGGTGCATATAAAAGATCCCTTGCTACTAATGGAAATATGTAGTGGGTTTCCTCTCTAAAACTATATGTTGCAATTACCGAATGTTTGACATCCAGTAGCTGATGATTAATAAATCAGTGTGTTTTTAGTGGTGTCATTAAACAAAACAAACATTTGTTTTATCTTTCTGTGAAAATGGTGAAATGCCAAAAGCCATATGGTTAAAAAAAAATCATTGTATAAGCCTGAATTTAAATGATCACATACACTAGAATATTGGATGAAATCAAAATGAAAAGCACTTAATTTATAGGCATTGAGTTTGGGGGTTTTGTTTTAGCATTCTGTTGTGTTTTGCAGGAATCCTGTTAATTCCTTCTCATAATCTTGAATTCCGTATTAATTTACCTAAAGAAAATTTACAGAAATCACAAATAGCTCTATTTTTCAAATCCTTTTATTGGCATTATCTGTTTTTGAAATACACTGTAATTACTGCTTATCGGAGTATCCTACATCAGACTCATGATCAGAACATGGGGGGAAAAGAGGTGGGTTTTTTCACATTTAATCTAAATCATGTGAAACAAATGTCTGTTACATCACTATTTAATCTTCAAATGATATGTGGGTTAAGAAGATAATGTCAATGGCACACCTTTGAAATTGAAACTTGGAGTAAACTGAAAAGGGAAAAAAGCCCACCACCACAAAAAAACCCTCACCAACTTAAAGGTGTGTTTGGTATTCCATTAACTGGGAGAGTTAGAATATTGGAATGTCAGACAAACTGTTGCTGAAGTTTTTCTCCGTGGAAAGTTCCTCTCAGTAATTAACTGCCCTGCTGCTGTTGAAGTCCATTGATTGTAATAAATCCCTCACGTCCTGATGCATCAGCGATCTTCTGCAGATTACAGTCATTTGTACAGCTATTTTTGCCTTTATGAAAGTCCCCCAGTGTGAAATGGAAGTCAGTATACTTTTATTTTTAGTACTGTAGCACAAGATGCATGCATGCACACGCACAAAAAGAGAAAAGTGAAGAAGAAGAAGAAGAAAAAAATCCATTGCTTTTGATCTCCACACACAGCAAACAAGTGGTATATTCTGGGAATGTTGCTGCCTCTGCAGACGCAACTTATTGATGTTTTCCCTACATCATTTATGTTTTATGGTGCTCAGCTTCACAATCTAGGATTACTTTTTACACAATAGTGTTAACCGATTGCGTGCAGCAGTTAAAATCGATTGCTGCAGAAACCGATTCTGCAGAATTGTGGTTTAGAGCATGCATAAATACGTATTATGCTGACCATGCTTTCTGGTGTCTCATGGAATTAAAATTGATCTCAGGACTTGGAGCAGGATTTAGCTCAGTCGGTTGAGTACTCAGTAGAGTACTCACCTAAGGTAGTTAATTGGGTCATAACATACTCACCGAAGGTAGTTAGTTGGGTCATAACATACTCATGAAGGTAGTTAATTGGGTCATAACATACTCACCTAAGGTAGTTAATTGGGTCATAACATACTTGCCTAAGGTAGTTAATTGGGTCATAACATACTCACCTACGGTAGTTAATTGGGTCATACTCACCTAAGGTAGTTAATTGGGTCATAACATACTCGCCTACGGTAGTTAATTGGGTCATACTCGCCTAAGGTAGTTAATTGGGTCATAACATACTCACCTAAGGTAGTTAAGTGGGTCCATTGGGTGTTTTCCCATCCCAAACAGGGCTCCATGACTGGTATATATATCAAAGGCTTTGGTACGTATTGTCCTGTGTTATATGAGCACGTGAAAATAATTCAGAGCTGTAATTGTCCTGGTTGTGGGGAATTGCATGTAAAAGATTCCTTGCTACTAATGGGGGTAAATGTAGTGGGTTTCCTTTGTTACTACTAGTCAGAATTGCCAAATGTTTGACATACAATTAGCTGATGATTAATTGATTAGTGTGCTCTAACAAACCAAACTAACTTTTGATCTTAGAACATGAAATGAAGAGTCGTGTGACTTCTATTGAAGTTTTTTTTCTTTCACACCTTTCTTCTGTTCATTTTGATATTTTTGCTTGTTTTAATTAAATTGAAAGAGTTAAGATTGTACTTGGCAATAATTGAAGTTATAGTGAGGTCACCGTGACACGTATAAATATATAATATATGATGACGCCATTTGTACCTAATGGTCTATATTGGGATTAATCTAAAGGTGTTTATTATTGATCCATGTATAACAGAATGATTTACTGTGCAGACAGCTATTGATCCGACATTTAATATTCTTTGAGCTGGCGTTTATCATCTGCAGCTGTTTCTTTAAAACCGTTCTGTTGGGCGGGCAGAGAAGCAAGGTTTTATTACCAATCTTTGTAGACACTTCAGCACCATGCAGTTCTCAAATGAAACACTTTGTCACATGTGAATATTTGAGTTTCTTTCCTTCCTTCCTTTTTTCCAATCCACTGAATGTAAAATCTTCAATTTTAATACACGCATTTACGTTATGAAAAAGATAGGGATATATTCCTTTCTTTTTCTTTCTAGAACTTGATTTTTATGCATATATGTTCTGTACATACACCTCAGCTATCTGGGTTGTCTACAGGCTGGTAGGTACAGAGTTCGCAGCCCGGTACCGGCTCCAACCCAGAGCAAGTTCTTAAGGGCTCATTGGGTGTAAGGCCACTACACCCTCTTCTCTCTCTCTCTCTCTCTCTCTCTCTCTCTCTCTCTCTCTCTCTCTCTCTCTCTCTCTCTCTCTCTCTCTCTCTCTCTCTCTCTCTCTCTCTCTCTCTCTCTCTCTTCTCTCTCTCTTCTCTCTTCTCTCTTCTCTCTTCTCTCTCTCTCTCTCTCTCTCTCTCTCTCTCTCTCTCTCTCTCTCTCTCTTTCACACACACTAAACACTAACCAACTAACAAATTACCCACTGTCCTGGACAGACAGCCCAGATAGTTGAGATGTATGCACAGGACAACACGCTTGAACCTTAATTGGATATAAGCATGAAAATACCGGGTAAGTTGAAATGAACTAAAATATCTGCAGGATTTAGCTCAGGCGCTTGCATTGCAGGATCAAACCACCTCTGTGGATCCATTCAACTGATTGGGTTTTTTTTTCTAGTTCTAACCTGTGCACCACAACTGCCGTAGTGTGTGCTTACTTGTCGATATGCTCTAGTGGTGTCATTAAACAAAACAAAATTTAACTGCCTATAGTACAGTCATTAACGGTTAATTATTAGTGGTTATACTTATAGTGCATATGTTGATTTACAAGTGTAATTTAATTTGAGAAAGTGTGCGTATGTATGTACATGTGTCTGTATTTGTGTCTGAAAAACAATGGTTGTCATGACAATATATTTGATGGGTTGGGGGAGGGGGGTTACACAGTTTTTCAGTTTCTTATTACTGCTGGTAATTAGGAGGTCTGTAAAATATAACCGTTACAAGAATGAAACAGAGGAGCGTGATCGTGATGGGTGACTGATAAACGAGGAGTGAGATTTGGCTGGGTTTACCAGACTCTGTGACAGTTGTGTGTATTGTAGATAAGTCTGTGTGTTGAAGATTCCCAAACCCCAGTAACACTGTGTGGAAATTACTATTTCAGTCTGCCTCGTGATTACCTTATCTACTCTCGTGTGACCCCAATTGTATTATGAATCACAGGAGATTCTGCTGGTATTAAAAACTATGTAGTGAGACCTGCATATTTTTACCATCTTGGAGTTGGGGAAGGGTGAGTAGGGATCCATGTTCAACATTTAAAAAAAAAAAAAAGGAAATGTAAAGCACCATAAAGAGCTATATTTACAATTAGCTACATTTTCATAAGCATACTTGTACAGACTATGCTAGCTGGGTGTCTTTAATACTTTTATGCTTTTAAAAACAAATTAGTTTTGAGGAAAATATCACTGGGACAATTTTTATATATATATATATATATATATATATACACACATTTAAGGGGAGGGACTTGGCTAAACACTATATGCTTTGTACACTCATGAAAGAGTTAATAATAATTGGTCCCTAAACGCACTTGTCTTCCTATTTTGTTACCATTTAAAAAACCCAAGAGAGTCAAATTTGACATCAATCACTCAGCGGGTGTATTGTGATCTGGTGGATCTGGTATACAATACTGGTAGAGGCATGCTTTGGATTCCTGTGTGTGCAAATCAGCAATAGGTGCTGTTATTGCAAGCAGATGTTTTTTTTTACAATCTGTTCACTCAGCAGTTATATAATGCTACTTTTTGTAGCTGACATTTTTGTGCAGATCTTTTGTTGTGTACATAGTCAGGACTTAGTTCAGTAGAGTGCTCATCTCAGGTGCTTGTGTTAAAGATTGAACAATGAAATGTTTTATTTAACGACACACTCAACACATTTTATTTACGGTTATATGGCGTCAGACATATGGTTAAGGACCACAAATATTGAGAGAGGAAACCCGCTGTCGCCATTTCATGGGCTACTCTTTTCGATTAGCAGCAAGGGATCTTTTATATGCACCATCCCATAGACAGGATAGCACATACCATGGCCTTTGATGTACCAGTTATGGTGCACTGGCTGGAGCAAGAAATAGCCCAATGGCCCACCGATGGGGATCAATCCCAAATCTTAAACCGACTGCACATTGAGCGAGTGCTGTACCACTGGGCTACATCCCGCCCCTTAAATATTGAACCATGCAGTGTGCTCGAAAACTTTGTGATATATGGGCATGTTGATAGAGTTAAAGAAAGAAAGAACCATGCATTTCGGAGATTATTTCCCCACCCACCCTAACCATGCAGTAACCCATGATGGATATATCAAAGGCTTTGGTATGTGTTGCCCTGTTTGTAGGTGTGTGAATATGATGTATCATCCCTTGCTGCTAATTGAAAAATGTCTCCGGTTTCGTGTGAAGATTATAATGTCAGAGTTATTAAATGATTGAAATCCAATAGGTGATGATTAGTCAATGTGATCTATAGTGGTGTCATTAAACAAAACAAACATTTTGATATACACATTATAGCTACTTGTATAAATTGAACAACACCTTGTGTAGTAATCTATGGTCTACCGGCCTCGGTGGCGTCGTGGTTAGGTTGGTAGGTACTGGGTTCGGATCCCAGTCGAGGCATCTATCATTTTTCTTTTGTCTTTAAAATGCTCTATCTTCCGTAATGATGCATTTTTCTGTGTGAAATAGATGCCAATCACGTGTAAACGCATGACTGGTAAAACTGCTAGTAGCAGATGTAAACTTACGATGTTTAGTGAAATAGGCTTCTGGACACTAGCTAGGCCAAAGTGAAAATGCCAGTTATAGGTGATCTAACGGGTGAGAGTACTCTTTTTTTAACGTGCCCATATCCCTAAGGTTCAGGCACCCCACCCCGGACTTAGCCTCTGACTTCACCAGTGACCAATTCCGGGGTTGGAGGGGGTGATCTAACTGTTGTTTTCTACATCTTGCTGTCATTTATATAAATCACTAAGCAGGATTTTGAGGTCATTTACATTTTCTGCTGGACAAGCAAGGCCAGCGTAGATTCTCACTGGTCATGGGTGACCAGACAGTGTTGTTCCGCATCAGCTGGCCGTGGTTTCACAAATCAGCCGCAGGCTGCTAAATCTTTCAGAAGTGATCTCTAAATGTTACGATCATCTCTGGTTGCTCTCTGGTCAGCTGATCATGGGTGTCACTTGGAGATCAGTTAGAACTCAGCTGGAACTAACTGGCCCCCCAGTTTGACAGACACCGATCCTAATTGAATTAGACAGCTAAACACACAGCACATTAAGTGAATTACATTGTCTGTTTAACATGTTCACTGGTTTTGTTAGAGCTCTTGTGGGAAGGACATGTATAGTTTTCTTTTCTAAAAGTATCTGTATTTTATTTTATTTTTATCATAAAGGCGTGGTTCAAAATTTTGATTAAAATGTTTTGGTGTGATGTAAGTGTTTGTAAATTTATATATATTTTTAAAAATCAGCAAAAGAAAACATAAATTTTTGTTTAGAAACCGAATACTGTAGTTATTATTATTAAATTCATTAATATCAGTCAGGTAAAGTATACAAAGAAATATTAGTTAAATATGTGAAGTAGAAAATACTTCAGTAATATATGTATATACATGTACATGTGAGATTATATAAATAAGATAGTTACTTTTTAATTTTATTAATGCATGCATTAAAATATAATCATATAATATAGTTACAAATGCATTGAAAAACAAAATAAGCAAAAAAATAAAAATAATAACCTTCCAAAAACATAATAGATTTTTAAGAATAATTAAGATGGTTTAGGTTTTTCAGAATTTATTAATACCTTAAATCTGTTCATTTGACATATTTATTTGTATAACCATTCGTTCTTACAACCACTCCTAGTACAAGCAGGAAATTGCATTTTGTAACATGCAAATTTTTTCACATTGATTTGCAAATGGGATTCCAGTGAATAATGACAAGACAAATTGCGGAGTAGGACCTTAGCACAGTACTCGGCATATGGCTTGATTTGGCATCCCGTTGTTTTGTGAGCCATTTACAAGCAGCTACATGCAGCCCAGCACGCTGAGTCATTGTCTGTAAATCATTATGTGTCCTTGTCGCCATTAGAATATTGTTCCATACATGGAATTAGCACAGAGGGCTTGTGATCATCAATAAAATAAAACAAACAGCCTCTGATGAGCTGTTTTAAAGCATGCAACCCACCATCCCAGTTGGAGTGTGTGTGCGGGCAGAAGCGATTGACATAATCATTGTTAGAGAATGGAAAACTATAGGATGGAGGCTAATATATTAGCTGTGGCAAGCCCATGCAGCCATTCTGTCACTTGGGATTTGTGGGATCTCCGGCAAAACCTTGTAAAATACAATTGTGGAACAAAGGGCTTGTAGTTATTTGTGATTAATGAGAAAGAAATTTAGGAACAAAAGAGTTTTGCAGTGTTGTTAACAAGGGTTAATACCCTGTTGCTTATTTTTCTTTGTGTAAAGATATTATTCATTGATGTCAAGAATTTATTGGTTTGTCCTAGAGGGTTTTTTGTAGGGGAGGTCATATAAGGTGAGGACACAAGTTAGTATATTGTGGAAATAGCTGTGAGTTTTTAAATCTCCACATTTTTAACTCTGACTATGTTCATATTTTTTTCAGTGGCATGATTTAAAAAATAATAATTGTGGTGGACATTTTTTTAATATCAAGGGTTGATATTGAAGGACTGTTCCAGAAGACATAACATATGAGTGCTAAGCATATATATTTGCTGACAGCTTGGTAATAAATACAATGACTCAATTAAGTTTTTACAGAATATACATATAGCCTTAGAATAAGCAAGAATTAACATTGGATTGATCTTGTATGAGAGAAATTCAGCAAATTGTGTACTGAAATATCCATGAATGGGCTGATAAGTGCAAATTGATGACAGATTAACTTCATTGGAATACAGACCACCTGGTACCAGTTCTAAATAAAAGGAGAAGATTGTTCATCATGTAGATTGAATGATACATATTTATAATTTCAATAATATACCTGTATGTAATGATAACCATGCCATTTTTTAAAGGTTGACATTATTTTTATCTTCTTTTTATTTTAATTTTTGGAGTTGGAAGGGGTTCTGTAAATTTCCACTATTGTGTCTTACATACATATAGGCATTTACTTCTAAATCAGTTTCAAGAAAATACTTGACATATTTTGCAAATGGCTGAAACCAAATCCTTTTTAAGGTGGGTTCTGTTTAGACTGGAGTCAATGAGTAACTAGACAGCTCACACAAGGTGAAATCGGCTTTTTCATTATTCTCTAACTTTGTCACCTGAAAAGAGGGTTAAATCGATATATTGATATGTCTGCAGGGTGTCGGTGCAGAAATTCAATAAAGCAATTAAGTTTACATCCAGTCTCCGTGTATTTGAGATGGGTGTATTGTGTACCCAGACAATGACCCAGTGAGCCAAGGTCAGACTTCCATGACAATATCAAATTTTACATTCCTTTGTCATTATGTTTTTTTATGTAATATTTTCAAAACCTCAATACCAAACTCATGCTTTAAAAAATTATTTGAAAAGGAGGTGTGTGTGTGTGTGTGTGTGTGTGTGTATATATATATATATACACATAAACACATACAAACACACACACACACACACATACACAGTGAAACCCCTCTAAAATGTCCAGTATTATGAGGTACTTGGTTTAGTAAAGTTAAGTTCTTTACTGATCTAAAAAAAATAGGACTGAAAAATGTCTGGTTTTGAGGGAATTCCTGTTTACAGAGGGTCCGGTTTTGAGAGGAAAGAAAGAAATGGTTTATTTAACAACACACTTAACACATTTTATTTACGGTTATATGGCGTCGGACATATGGTTAAGGACCACACAGATTTTGAGAGGAAACCCGCTGTCGCCACTACATAAGCTACTCTTTCCGATTAGCAGCAAGGGATCTTTTATTTGTGCTTCCCACAGACAGGATAGCACAAACCATGGCCTTTGTTGAACCAGTTATGGATCTACCCATTGAGCCTTGCAGAGCACTCACTCAGGGTTAGAAGTCGGTATCTGGATTAAAAATCCCATGCCTCGACTGGGATCCGAACCCAGTACCTACCAACCTGTAGACCGATGGCCTAACCACGACACCACCAAGGCCGGTGGTTTTGAGAGGTTTCACTCTGTGTGTGTGTGTGTGTGTGTGTGTGTGTGTGTGTGTGTGTGTATAATTATAAAAATAGTAGATTTCAAGCAATATGGATATACTCTGTAGTGTTGGAACATGCCATTAAATTATTAGACACAAGCTACTTCAGAAAATCAGTGCTATATTCTAGTACATATTCTAGTATATATAGCTGATTAGGTTTGAAAAACAAGTATTGTATACAGTAAAGATTGCTTTGAGAGTCTGATATTTTAATTAATACTGAATTATCACAGTATTAGCTACATAGACAAAGGAATAATTGTTTAAATTTGCCTGATAGTCTTTCATTTTTTTTTTTTTTTTTAAATGTATCAGACAGCCTCAGCTCTAGTACCATCTGGCATGGCCAAATTCCCTGAGTGATTGGGATATGTACTGTTCTTTGATGACACATTAATATTGACAATTAAAATGTGTAATTTAATGCTCTTTAATTCACTTTGTCTTTCCGCTATCTTGGGTTTTTGTATTTCTCCTTCCTACTTTGTCTTTATATCGATCTTCTCTCTTTGTCTTTTCCTTTCTTTTCTTTTCCGTAACCATATCATTTTTAACATTAACATGAAATATGTTTTTGAACACTAATAAATGTCACCACGGCCAGTGAACATGTGGATCAGAATATTCCTGTTAATAGTGTGATCCCCTCGAGTAAAACCTGACCCCCCTTCGGGGACACCTAACACATCAGAATGGTGGACTGAAGAAAAACTGATGAAGATAATGTGACCCTTTGAAGAAACTGTGTGATTACCATCACTTATGAAACATCTGCTGTAGTTTGTTGCTATTGTTCAGCTGCTACCGCCAGCAAAAATGGGTCCTGATGTCACGGGACCACTCCCTCGATCCCTCCAGCACTTGTGACACATTAACATTGTCCTCCTGGTAGAAAATGGGTCTGTTATCGAAAGGAAATTACACCAGCAGTTCTTGTAAAGACACTATACAGCAATGGGGCTGCAAAGACATCCTGCATGACGGGATATGCTAATAAAATGTCATCTGCTGCATCTGATCAAAGGGGTACGATTAACACATGCAGGAATCTCCACACTTTGGAGATGGTGCCAGGAATTTGGAACATCTGCCTGGAGGTTTATGAAAAGGTCTAGCCCAGGAGGCACGTGGCTTTAATTGCTGATCTGATCTCTGAAGAGGTAACTAGATACATGGAATTACAAGGTAATGCACCGGTAATAACTATTCGGTTTGCTAGCTGTTAGTATAGAAACCGGTCTAAAAAAAATTCTTCTATAACTCCAGTATAGCTGGAAAGTTTATTGTTGGTAATATATGTATCAGCAATAAATGTTTTCAGATGATATACAGATAATATACAGTTGTCTGAAAAAGTAATGAAATAGACATACACGTGTATAAGAATTTACAAGGTAAATAATGCACTGGTAATAACTGTTCAGTGGGCTGTTAGTAGCTAGTAGAAACCGGTCTGATTCATTTTCTTAAACTCAAGTTTAGTTGGAACATTTACTTTTAATAAATTTATATGTATTCTGAAAAAGTAACTAAATGTGTGTGTATAAGGATTGCACGGTTGTTGGTCTAATGTTTTTCCTGGAACTAAAATAGCTGGAGTGTTTATTGTGATATGTTCTCTGACAAAGTAACTTGATACTCATACACATGTCTCAGGATTTACCAAGTAATACACTTGTTATACTTGTTTAGTGGGCTATTAGAGGAAACTATAGTCTTGTTTTCTTAAACAAGGTTTAGTGCAAGCTTTATAATTGTAATACTATATGGCATCAAAGCTCTCTGAAAAGGTAACCATTCAACCATGGACCCAAAAAATAAAGTAATGTCTATATACTGCAGCCAAATATCTTTCCCAGCATCATGAAGCAGAAATACCATTCACTCTTCATACATGTATTTCCTCATTTTTTGCGTATGACACTGTCCAGAAATAATAATAGAACAACTGGCAATAGCTTTGATTGAAACTTATTTATGCTATAACATTGGCCAATTTTGTTTAAAGTGTTTTTCAGGTAACATTTTTGCTTGACAATCGTGGCAGAATGTCGTGATCATTTTGAGGAATTGATAGCCAATTGTGACAGCTAATTTAATATTAAAATTTGACCATTTTACCAACAAAGAAAATCACAAAATATTTGTATGAATGACTCAATATTTGTTTAAAATGTCTTTTAAAATTGTTTTTCTGTAAAACAGAGCAATTGGGAATACTGGCTATAAAAATGGGACATCTGGCCACAAATGATAAATGCAATTTTATCTCTCTCGCGCGCGTGTGTGTGTGTGTGTGTGTGTAATTTTTAACATTAACTGCTCAAAAATATACAAATAGAAAAACTCATGAAAATAATACTCACATCTGTACCATGTCATGTGTGGACATTATTTTATATATTTACTGCATACATATATATTCTCTGCAAATGTACCAAATACAACAAGTTATATATAAGGGCTTTTTCAAAAGGATAGGGGTATGACACAATTGTTTTATATAAACCCATTACCCACAAAATAAAATTTTATTTAAACCAGTTGGAAAATACATGGGGATAATAATTCAGTCAAAGAGAATCATGAATATGTATTTATTGGTTTCATGCTATAAATTTCAAACTTTTATATTTATTATTCAGATGGAATATATACACTACTAGATTGATTTATTCACGGTTTGTTTAAAATGGCTACAAACTCACGAAAGTTCCTTTGTCCAAATATGATATATAGCTGGATTTGGTAAATGTATTTAATAAAAAAGAAACCTGATTAGTAGAGAAAGAATACATTTAATAATTCTTCATTTTATGTAGCTAGGATTTGAAAAAAAGAGAAGATTTAAGCTTATTACGAAACAAAATTTGCTGTGAAACGATTACTGACCTGAATTGCTATATCTACTTTGTGACAGTTTTAGGTTACATTAAAAAAAAAAATTGTTGGTGAGCATCTCATTTCATTTACCCAAAAGGTCCCTGACCATGATTTTAAAAAATATATTATTTATTGTTTATTTATTTAATAATGTCATTCTTCAAGGACTAAGGGCACTGTAGAAAATTTCTGAAAATTGCATTTTCTTAGAAATATTAATAAAAAATGAATTTATCAACATGAAATATTGAGAATTAAGGCTTCCTGTGATGAAGTTCTTGCTTTGTACAATGTATTCCACTTAGTTTACAAAAATAAAAATGAACATGTTCCTCCGTGTTTACATTTTTGGAGGAAAATGAGGCTGAGCAATTTGACAGTTTTATGAACAAATAATATGTGTAAATCAGGAAAAACGGACAAAATGTAGGAAATTGTAATCCATCAATTCTTCAAACAGAAAACCAGCCCAATTCATTGCGGTCATAAAATGGAAGGAAAAAGAAATTGAATTGGATTTTCTCTGTGACCAGTGTTCCAATGGCCTGTTAGAAATGGAGTTCCAGGTATAATGGAATTGTCTTTGAATAGCTGTCTGAAACTGTGTTCCAAATAATAGGACTTGTTGATGTGTAACCATCTGAATCATGCTGGAATAGGTCAGAGTGACCGAAGAGAATGCCGATCTGCACATTGTGCTCGTGGAGCATATAAGCATCAATGTGAAAAACACATCGTGCAAGTGTGCAAACAATTTGAAGATCTTTTCAGAAACATTTACCGACAGGTGATGCAGATTGCACGTCCATGTCTGTTTGTTTTAAGTGTCAAGCCCGCCTGTTAGATTCATTATTCCATCCACCTGTATGCGCTGGGAACAGTACCGCACTTATTGCTTTGGCACATGCTTGCTGCTGGTGAACGTCTATTTGGTTAGCATTCCTAATTGTATTATTTATGTTGATTCTTGTTTGCATTTATTGTTCCAAGAAATGTCAATATTTAGGGTGTTTTCTTTTATCCACCTGCAGATTTCGCTGTTTATCGTTTTTATGAAAGGCAGGTGAATGGTGTTTAACACTGGTAGATGTGATTTTGAGTGTAAAAAAGAAAGAAAGAAGGGAGATGCTTACTGTTTGCATGCTGACCTGCAAGAGAGTTTTGAAGTGGTGGTACATACATTGGAAGGGTGATTATAATGGTGGCATGTAACTATCAGCAAGCTACACTGGGAATGCAAAATGTTTGAATTATAGATGTTCTTAAGTGCAATTTTCAAATTAATGGGGATTTTTGTTGTTGTTATTTTAAAAGAAGGGAGTTATTGAAATGTAGGTTGAAAAGGAAACCAGACCTCAAACATGAAAAAAAAACTTGGGGGGAGGGAGTGTTTGTGTGTATGTGTGTGTGACTGAATAAATAAATGCTCCCCTAACTTAGATTATGGGTATTACCAAATAAATTCATATGTTAAGGGAACTAAATAGTACTCTCCTTGAAGTAGCCTAGAGTGATGGGGAGCGAGAGTAACAGCTCCCCTTAAACGGCGAGATCTGGAAGTAGCCTAGAGTGATGCGGAGCGAGTGATAAGCTCCCCTTAAACGGCGAGATCTGGAAGTAGCCTAGAGTGATGCGGAGCGAGTGAATAAGCTCCCCTTAAACGGCGAGGTCTGGAAGTAGCCTAGAGTGATGCGGAGCGAGTGATAAGCTCCCCTTAAAACGGCGAGGTCTGGAAGTAGCCTAGAGTGATGGGGAGCGAGTGATAAGCTCCCCTTAAACGGCGAGGTCTGGAAGTAGCCTAGAGTGATGGGGAGCGAGTGATAAGCTCCCCTTAAACGGCGAGGTCTGGAAGTAGCCTAGAGTGATGGGGAGCGAGTGATAAGCTCCCCTTAAACGGTGAGGTCAAACACAGTCTTGAAGTAGCTTAGAGTGATGGGGAGCGAGTAATAAGCTCCCCTTAAACGGCGAGGTCTGGAAGTAGCCTAGAGTGATGGGGAGCGAGTGATAAGCTCCCCTTAAACGGCGAGGTCTGGAAGTAGCCTAGAGTGATGGGGAGCGAGTGATAAGCTCCCCTTAAACGGTGAGGTCAAACACAGTCTTGAAGTAGCTTAGAGTGATGGGGAGCGAGTAATAAGCTCCCCTTAAACGGTGAGGTCAAACACAGTCTTGAAGTAGCTTAGAGTGATGGGGAGCGAGTAATAAGCTCCCCTTAAACGGTGAGGTCAAACACAGTCTTGAAGTAGCTTAGAGTGATGGTAAGCCAGAGTGATAGCCCCTCTTTAACAATGAGGTCTGGAAAACCCAACTTAGAAATAACTAAATTGTTGACATTCAATGTACTTTTGAAGTGTGAAAGAATGATATACATTGGGGGGATGTGTGGCAGGGTGGTAATCATCAAACATACAAAAGATGTACATGGGGGGGGGGGGGGAGTAGAATAATCCCAGATTTTGTACATGTTCATTATGGATGGCCCCTTATCTGTTATAGATAATTGAGAAATTTCTATCAAGTTGTTTTAAGCTGTTAAATTAAGACATAATATGTCATCAGTTTTGAGGTGAATTGGTTTAATAGTTGACATGTTAATATATACTAAATTTGGCCATGCATATTTTGGGCATACATACTTTTGGGCACAGTGTCTGTCACAGTGATCAACAAAATCATGTCTAAATCCCTGCTAGATATGTCACTATAAATTCTGTCAGTTTAGTTAACATGCATGGAGCTGTGCTTTTCATAGGTTGTTTTGAAGGGTTTAGTCATGCTGTTGATCCGAGGCACCGTGTATTGGACGAGCTCACCAACAAGTAACCAATCTGGCTGTGTTTGTCCAACATGGACAGCCTCGTCAGGTCATCTCTGCCGTGAATTGACTTAATTCATCCAGGCTCCCATCTCCCTCACACACAAATCGGTCTGCTGGCTCCTTCCTCTAGGCTTTCTATCAAAGACAAAGGATTTATTGATTTTTTTTGGTGATGTGTCATTGCCAGCGTTTCGAAACCTTTTGAATGGTATACGGCATAATTATCAACAAAACTTGATCAGCAAACCGTTTTTCATTGTTGATTGTGTCAGGAATCGTACACTGGCTGGTCTGTTGAATGGAGGTTGAAATCCGTGCCTTGGCTACTTTGTTGGTTTCAGTGCTGTATTACTACTAGTATATTAAAGGGACATTCCTGAGTTTGCTGCATTGTAAGATGTTTCCGACTAATAAAATATTTCTACAATTAAACTTGCATATTAAATATGTTTTTTTGTTTAGAATATCAGTGTCTGTATATTCAATGTGTTTCTGGTCGTCTTAATATTTGTAAGAAGTCCAAACTGGATTGTATTTTCAAATAATTTCATATGTACGAAAAAAAAAAAAAATGGAAATAAAATGAAATTTAACCTAGTACAAATATTAGAACGATCAGAAACACATTTAATATACAGTCACTAATATTTTATACAGAAAAATATATTTGATATGTGATTACGATCATTAAAAAGTCTCTGTTAGTTGATAACATCTTAAAAATTGCAGGAAACCCAGGAATGTCAGCACATTTTTCACAAACATTACTATTTATGATCTCTTTATTTTATAATCAAAGAGTCATAGATCTTTATAGCAGCATGGAATACAATCTTCTATTTCTTTCAGTTAAATTTATTGTTGTGTTTATTATCAGTTAAAGTTCAAAAATATTTTGTTGTTGCATACCAACATTTTTCGTTTTCTCAGAGTGAGAGATTAACATTATATATATTTTTTTTTAAATTTGAATTTACCTGCTTTATCATGGTAACATAAATTACATAACAACTGAAAATGATACTTGAATATAAGGAGATCATGGTGTTGTATTTATATTTAATAAAGAGTTCAACCTGTCAACAACATTACAAGATATCATCAACAATCCATCTATGCAGTGTGTAAATTGATATTTTTACCAAAAGAATACAGCAGGATAAGGGTTAACACATACTTTGACACATACCCATAAGAAACATTATGCTACATGGAGTAATTATCATTATACTAGGGTCAGACTGCCAACTTCCAGCACAGAGTTGGCCAACTTTCTGCTCTCACGACTTCTATGACTGTCCAGTTGCTAATCTGAGTGCTCTTACAAATTGATTCTCGTCGTATAATCTTAGTTGTTAATATGAGTGCACCCATCTTAAGTCGGGAGTTGGGGAAATTAAAATGCAACCTTTGAGTTGGCCAACTTCGTCATATCAGTTGACAGTCTGAGCCAAGCACTAATCATTCCTTTTTCTGAACCAAACTTAATTTTATCGTGATACACACGATTGAGTAACTTTAAGAAATAAAATTTGATTAATTTTTTAAAAATAGTTTAGTGTTTTATACACATAAGATACTTAAAGATTTTCACATTAATTTGAAATGACAAATTAAATTACAGATTACTGCTTCGATTAAGATTTCCCCCCATATTATTAAGCGGATAACTTAAAACTCTCGATAAGTTAAATTACTATTGACATAATCTTCACTTCAAATCCTACATATTAAACAATTAACCTTTATTTTTATAACTTTAGCTTCGGCTCAACTTGTATAAAAGTAAACTTAGCATATTTCCAAAATAGCATGAGCACTGTCAGCATTTCTGCGTGTTTATTTCCATGTTTGTAATAAACAAACTTGAACATTCTTAACCAGATAACTGTATAAATTGGAAACATTCTTAAGCCAGATCACAATAAGCATTTAATTCATTGAATTCACACTCGGTGTCAGACTTGACGCTGCCCTTAGATATTTGCCAAAGGCTTCTGCGAATTGACACAGGGCAGAGTTAGCTGCACTGAGAGTTTGTATGATTCGCCCCCAAACCAACACAATTGTGTGTGGACCAGGTGTTAGCGGGACGCTGTTATTTATGGCAGCTCTTTAGCTTGTTCACTTGTTTGTTCAATGGATACGACATGCTGTCCTCTTGTTGATTGAGATGTCAAGAGATAATTTGACCACAGTACAACCTGAATCTGGCAACAGCCATCATCTTTACAAGGAGAAGAGTGGAGATGTAGCTCAGTTAGAGTGCGATGCATAAGTTGCTGGATCAATCTTTTTTTTTCTTTCTTTCTTTTTTTTTTTTTTTTCTTTTTTTCTTTTTTTATTATCCCAACCAGTGCCACACTAGTGCATCAAAGACTGATATTTTTCTGTGTTATCTAATATCAAAAGTGATCTATATATAATTACTATGTCTTCCTTGGGTTGTTATTGAATAGTGTATATATACTTTAAAGGTTCAAACCCTCGTTTCAACCCATAAAAATGGACACTGAGCTTTTTGGACATATTTTAATTAGTGATTACAGATGCAATCCTTAAGAGCTTAAAGGGACAGACCCTAGTTTCAACATGTGAAAATTAACACTAAGTTCAGTTAATCTACAAACCCAAGGCATAAAATTTAATTTTTGTCAGACAAACGATATGTCGTTTGTGTCGTTTTAGTGTTTGCACGAACGATTTTCTCCAGTGGTTCGATGACACAAATGAAAAGGTTAACCGGCAATGGTAATCAAATGAGAATCTAAGATCGGCGATTTTCGTAGCTTTTCTCCAAATTCTTATTATAAATACTAAATTATTATTATTATTATTTGGTATGCTGGGACTAACTTGAAAGCTGCCATTTACATTTCAGCACACTACCCCATCGGTTCTGTTTCAGGGGAGTACTTGTTGGCGCCAAACAATAGTCTGAACAAAACAAGGATTTCCGGGTCTGAACGGTAAGACCCGAAGTTCTGCGAATCCTCGATCGATCCAATCGATGCTGCAACTCAGTGTTTCATCATGTTCTAATTTCCACTTCATTATTTTAAAGTCCCTTATTAAACGTACTATTTTCTTGGCTGTACTGACTTTGTAATTGACTGCGATGTCGAGTTCAAACGGATACATTGTTTTTTTCTCACACCTGCAATGCTAGGCCTGTTCTCTTATTATTTTATTCCAAAAATAGTTATATTAGCCAAAACACGTCAGTTTACATTTTCTGACGAGCGATTATAGTTTTTGCACGAACGATCTGTCGTTCGTGTCGATATTGGTTTTGCATAACCGACAGACGAACGACAAATCCTACGTGCCAAATTTATGCCCTGCAAACCTGTAACACATTTGTATAACAGTTAAAAGAGAGTGAAACCAGAGTCTGTGACTTTGAAACAGTGAAATAACGTTAAACATAGACTAAAACTCAACTCCATAACTGTTATTTCTCAGATGCACATGCGTTTTTAAAAATATGAAAAATGCATTTTGTGGTACGTGTATTAGAAACACCAGGATGACCAGAAACACTTCGGATGTACGGAAATGGATAATCTAAACAATAAAATATAAGCAATGTTTGATTTCAGTGATCATGAATGCTCTAATAGTGAAAACTATGCCTTGGTGTTTAAAAGCTAGGGTCTGTCCCTTTAACAAATTGTGATTCCTATCATTGTTATAATTTGATTGTACATGTATTAATAGACCACAATCAGGGAACATTTTGTTCAGTATTGCATTGCAATTCTCTATGCAGGTTTCAGAGACCACATTACAATTCTAAAACAGTAGTTGCTAATCGATTTTCAATTGACTAAAAATGTCGTTAATCAAGATTTTGAAACCAAAATGTCCATTGGCATTTAGTGGCGTAACTTATTATACCATTCAGGTATTTATGAAATAACTAGTTTGATTTGATTTGTCTTTGGGAAAGTGCATGTGAAAGATCCCTTGCTGTATTGTTTGAAGGAGCCTGTGTGGCGGAAATGTGCTCTCTCTCTATCTCTATCTCTCTCTCTCTCTCTCTCTCTCTCTCTCTGTCTGTCTGTCTGTCTGTCTGTCTGTCTGTCTGTCTGTCTGTCTGTCTGTCTGTCTGTCTGTCTGTCTGTCTGTCTGTCTGTCTGTCTCTCTCTCTCTCTCTCTCTCTCTCTCTCTCTCTCTCTCTCTCTCTCTCTCTCTCTCTCTCTCTCTCTCTCTCTCTCTCTCTCTCTCTCTCTCTCTCTCTCTCATATATCCAAGAATCAAAATAACTATCTATTAAGACTCCAGCTGGTGTCCTTAAAGGAATATTTCTTTCCTTTCCAAACATTCCAAAGTGCCTGATTTCCAGGGTACTTTCAATATAAGTAGTGGGTATGTATAGGTTTTCAGGGTACTTTTAATATAAGCAACGGGTATGTATAGGGTGTGAACTACTGGTCATCAGGACAAATGCTGCGAGCAAATGGTGGTTCCGAGTTCAAACAGATCAAGTTCTTATGAAAAGAATCTTGTCCTCATAGGTAAATTGTTATCCAGCTTAACCAAGTGAGCGTTGACAGAGGCATACTTCACAGGTGTTTGTTTTGTATAGACAGATCATGCAGGCTATTTGAACTCGACCCTTGTCTGGAAAGGTCTACCGGTCTCGATGGTATGGTGGTTAAGCCACCAGAACCAGGCTGGTAGGTACTGGATTCACCTCCTGGTACGGGCTGCCACCCAGAGTGAGTTCATTGACTTAATGGGTAGGCGTAAGACCACTACACTGACTTCTATCTCACTAACCACTACGGGGCGGGACGTAGCCCAGTGGTACAGCGCTCACTTGATGCGCGGTCGGTGTGGGATCGATCCCCATCGGTGGGCCCATTGGGCTACTTCTCGTTCCAGCCAGAACACCACGACTGGTATATCAAAGGCTGTGATATGTACTACCCTGTCTGTGGGATGGTGCATTTAAAAGATCCCTTGCTGCTAATTGAAAAGAATAGCTCGTGAAGTGGCGACAGTGGGTTTCCTCTCTCAATATCCGTGTGGTCCTTAACCATATGTCTGATGCCATATAACTGTAAATAAAATGTGTTAAGTGCGTCATTAAATAAAACATTTCTCTTTTTTTTTACTAACCACTAACAACTAACAGTACATGATAAAGCTATGCAGAAAACTTCAGTTCAGTATTTTGAGGCATGGTGGGGGGAAAAAGTCCAGAAAACTGTATGTGGGACAGACGGACGGACAGACGGACAGACAGACAGATGGACAGACGGAACCTATAGACCCGTCCGGTTAGATTGGTAGGAGACAAATAACAAATTTCATTATTCACATAAGGTATATATAGTCACATCTGTCTTGTGCATAGACACTTAACACCACCATTGTTCCAATCATCATCTGGACAAAGTATATTGATTCAGGACTAGGGGAAAAAAAATCCCTTAGTGTGGTATTAGTTTTACAAGGTATTGGAAAACTCATTTATTGCCTGACCAAGTAGTCGATACGAGGTACAGGACTCCAGTACTGTATGCCTTACTGTCGAGGATAATGAAATCCACCATGACTGCCATTTGAGACTGGGTGTATTGAATAATTGATTCACTGCTACAGCAATTAGTCTGGCATTTTCACCATATTGTTATCACTGTAATAATCTAGAGCTATTAAAAATAAAAAAAAGAGGGAAAAAAAAAAAGGTTTCAGCTTCCATCATGGAAGCACTCTACTACTTTTATTGGAGATTGATCGTTCAAGTGGGTGTTGGCACTGCTGGTGCATTAGCTGTGGAAATTGAGATAGGTTGTTATGCCCGTCTGCCAGCGTGACCTCATTACAGAACATTGTCCTCAGCTTTTACAAGGAATTCAGATTTCACATAATGGAGTCATATAGCACTGGTAGCTAAAAATAAAGTTTGCTTTGTGAAATAAATAATGTTTTATTGAGTGCCTTTCTTCTATAGTCTGCATTCATTGGCAAGAAAGTTGGAATATAGCTCAGCGGTAGAATGCCTGCTTGAGGTGCAATGCATTGTATAATGGACTATGCTTGGTGGACCAGTCTCTTAATGACTAGCTGGTATGTTATGTTCTGTCCTTTCTACTGAAAAGTTTTGGTAAAATATTCTTTGTTGTTGTTTGGTTGGAGGAGCTGTAGATAGCTGCAGCTGGCTTCCTTTTTCTATCTGGGCGGGACGTAGCCCAGTGGCAAAGCGCTCGCTTGATGCGCGGTCAGTTTGGGATCGATCCCCGTTAGTGGGCCCATTGGGCTATTTTTCGCTCCAGCCAGTGCATCACGACTGGTATATCAAATGCCGTGGTATGTGTTATCCTGTCTGGCGGATGGTGCATATAAAAGATCCCTTGCTGCTAATCGAAAAGAGTAGCCCATGAAGTGGCGACAGCGGGTTTCCTTTCTCAATACCTGTGTGGTCCTTAATCATATGTCTGACGCCATATAACAGTAAATAAAATGTGTTGAATGCGTTGTTAAATAAAATATTTCCTTCCTCCTTCCACTTTCTATCTATAGACCAAGTGTCCAAATAGTTGCTAGACAAAAAATAGCAATGGTTTTAAAATGTACTGATGATTTGTTGAACAAATATTCATTTCCTTTTAAAGCTGCACACCCTAGTTCCATCCAGCGAAAATAAATTATAATTTGGTTAATCTACAAACCTGTAACACACTTAGATCACGTTTTTATCAAATGGAGTGAAAAAGCAGGTTTTATATCGATAAATACCATGGGAATCCCCATGTCCCAATTGCTTGAAATAATTTTGAAAGTTAGTATTCTGATGTCACCGGTAGAAGCACAACAATGCTTACGTCACGACAAATTTCACAGACTTGGGGTGCGTTCGTTTCACCTCTCCTGGACATGTTCCAACTGTTCTGTCCTGGTTATATCCCCTCTCCAGATATCGTAAGACGTAGCAAAATTATTGGTTTTAAGGGTTTGTAACGTTTTGTATTGAGACACTTACTTGTCTAAACTTTATTGTTACTGAAAATGTTCACGAACTGTGAAGAAAAATCTCACAAATGAACAACAACAAATCGGATGTTGATTGCGCGAACCGTGCACGAGAAAACAAACCGAACCAAAATGATAACGGTCACGTGATATACCAACATCTGTGACATTGAAATGGAAATATCCCCTCTAAAAATAGATTGGACCTCGCTTGCTTAACGGTTTTTTCTCGACAACACGTTTTGTGAAGAAATCCAAAAAATGCATTTCGTGGTTTTACAAACATCAGGATTACCAAAAAGCACTTCAGGTGAATGGAAATGTGTATTCTAAATAATAAAATGTAAGTAAAGTGCAATTTTATTTGTGAAAAATGGGGTTTAATAGCGAAAAACAACGCCGTAATGGTTAACAAATAAACGTAACTAGGGTGTGTCCCTTTAAGGCTCATACTTAATTTTATAATGTGGAAAGCAGTCTTTGCTTCACAAATTTTAATCTAGAAGCAGTTTAAAAAAAAAAAAAACTTTTAAAATTTGACTCAAAATTAGCTTTTTTAACAACAATGCTGAAGGTGAAGTAAACATGGATAAAAGTTAAGATTTATATTCTTCTTAAAAATGAGGTATTGTCAATATATTTGGAATATACTGTAAAACAAATAAGATTAAAAACAAAATCTGCTGGTTATCAGAAAGAATTTTGAGCAGCATTTACTACCTGCTGCCTATCAGTTTTCATCCTTGCCCTTGGCAAGATAGAGCTCTGGTGCACATGGCAATTGAAATTAAGAGTGTTAACCACATCTTTTGAATATAGTGTAGAACATCTATAAAAATGACTGACCAATAATCGTTTTTAAAAAATGTGGCAGCATTTAAAATTACCAGATTAATTTTGTCCTTGTCTGCATCTGTTAGTATGTCTGAATTTCTGTCTGCTCTTTCAATCAACTTAATTATTCTTTCTTCCATCGCGAATGGCTTAACTTGCCTCACATTGATTAATAGATTTCTCTTTTAAGTAGAGTGGGATGTAGTTCAGTGGTAGAGTACTTGCCTGACGTGTAACAGATCAAGGGATAGATCTCTATCATTAGATGCATCATGCCATTTCCTTTTTCAAACATTGGGCCTTGGTTCTTGATTGTTGTGGGGATTTTTTTTTTTTTTTTCGGGGTGTGGGTTTTTTTTTTTTTTTTTTTTTCAGGGGTTTTTTTTTTTTTGGGGGGGGGGGGGGGGAGTTGGGGTGTGTGTTTACTATTAGTATTCAGGGACTTGCTACCAACGTGCTATTCCCTCTGGGGGAAAGTCACAAGACCTCAAGTTGTATATATATACTGGGATTACAAAGTGTGTTAAGAGTATTGTCACACGTACATCACTTTCCTTTTCATGCAGGTATTAAATATCTTCTTGAGATGGGTTTTTTCTTCTTTTTAAAGAAAGGCTTTCATGTAGATTTAGTGGTGATAAAGTCGGCTGTTAAATGCTGTAAGTGAGAAAGGGTGTCTCTACGATCATGTTTGTTTGCCTTTCATTGTTGATCAGATTTGTGTGTCACTTGCGTTTGGGTTTTAAAAGACTTTCAATGGCTGCTAAAAGATTAAGTAAAAGTAGTGTGTTGTCAGAACGGCTTTGGATGAAATGTGAGCTTTGCATGCAAATATTTGTATGTCTTTTGTCAAAATATTTAGCTGTGTGCATCTTCCAAACCAAACTGAAAATGTCCTGCCTTCTAAAACAAAACCTATTTTAAAAACAGATGAAATTAAAAATATGTCACAATACCTCACCTGTATATGGAGGAAATCATGATTGACTACTTACCTTTTCTGGCAAAGACTGAACTACAACATTTTAGCTGCCAATAATGCCACAACTTAAAAGTTCAATATAAATTCTGAGCATGAAAACTTGCATTTTGCAGACTATGTTTGATTCTGTAAGTTCGCTTTAGTTTGATGGGTGGACTTCATATTCTGTGATATAAATTGCAGACTATAATGACATCTTATATTTAGAAGTACATCAGCATTAAATCAGATACAACTATGTACATTTATAGTTGTACACAGTGGTAAATACATATGCAGGTGTTTTTGATTTCCTGTTGGTTCAGGGGAAATGTATGTCATAACAGGTCATAACAGGTCATAACAGGTCAACACATTGAGTACACCCAGCTCTGAATTAGAGGTGGAATGAGCTTTATTTACTATACTGCTGGAATGTTTCCCATAGCTTTAAATGCCTGTTTGCCATATGACCAATCATTTTGTTCATGTGTTTTCATATATCGGTCAGTGTCCATCCATCTACCTGTTCATCTGTCGATCCATTGACTCAAATGAACCCATCCATCCATCCATCCATCCATCATGTCCATGAACATACACTATTTGATTTATTTGCCCATCAGGTAATCCATCCATAATATGGACCCACCTGCCTATTCATCCATCCATCTATCCATCCATCCATCCACCAACCCATCAATCCATCCTTCCACCCATTCATCCATCCATCCATCCATCCATCCATCCAACAACAACCCATCAATCAATCCTTTCATCCATCCATCCATCCAAACACCCATTCATCCATCCATCCACCCATCCATTCATCCAAACACCCATCCATCCATCCATCCATCCATTCATCCATCCATCCATCCATCCATCCACCCACCCATCCATCCACCCATTCATCCTTCCATCCATCCATCCACCCATCCACCCATTCATCCATCCATCCATCCACCCATCCATCCTTCCATCCATCCATTCATCCATCCATCCAAACACCCATTCATCCATCCATCCATCCATCCATCCACCCACCCATCCATCCATCCATCCACCCATCCAAACACCCATTCATCCAAACACCCATCCATCCATCCATCCACCCATCCACTCATCCAAACACCCACTATCTAAACACCCATTCATCCATCCATGGATCCAGTTGCTGTAAACATTGAACTTATTAGTTTTACACCTGAATGCATATGCTAACCACCAGACCCACTGTGACACACTACATCAATTCCTAATTACCTTTGAAGAGAAAATACATTGATATCTCGTATGAAAGGAGTCTTACTCTTTGATTCCAAAAAGAACCTAATGGAGTGTGCACCTGTTTGGAATATTTGCTATAAATGTTACTCTCGAACTGCGTTTGACGCGGCAACATTATTACAGGCTGCAAAATAACGTGGTTTTGAACGAGTTGTATGTTAACTGGTATAATCTGCGGGGAATCCACAACTGTCGGAAATCAACCATTATGATGTGCTCAGATGGGTGAAAATTTGTAAATGTCACTGAGACCTAATTGCATACAGTGTATTAGTAGAGTCTGCAAGCCGTTGCTTATTGCTGGCAATATGCAGGAGTTTCATGTAATTTGTTTCGTCTTCTTTTTTTTCCTCTTTTTTTCCTCTTTTTTTAATTTTTTTTATTAATTTAGATGAATGGAGAAAAATTACATTTAGTTAAAAAGAAATGACTTTTAAAAACTAGAAGAATGCAATTGATTTTTATTTGATTTTTTTATTGATTTTCTTTTATTTGATTTTTTTTGCGGGGGTAGGGGGCTTTTATTTATACTAGTCTTTTGGAATGCACTTAGCAAACTGATTTTTTTGTGTTGATTTTCCCATAATAAGATTATTGCAAAATTAAAATCTGGGGTGGGTTTGGGAGGTGGGGGGTGGGTTGTGGTATTTGCTTGAGCGATTTAGGAAATGTAAACTTGCTTCTTCTTTTTTTTACTAGTGTCTGTATTTTTTGGCAAGTGGTAGAGCTATATTTGTATAGCCCAACATTTGGAGTTGTTAATTAAGCATTCAGAGATGTCGATGGGCAGCAACTCCTTTCCTTTCAATCTGGTGCTCTCATTTGAGCAGCACCACTTCGACAGGCCTGATTCCTTCTTTGAGATACTTTATGATATCTAGGTCAGGCCGATTGAGTGTAACAAGTCTGAATTGGTACCAGTACACGAACAGCTAAAGATAGCAACAAATCAATACACGGCCTCATGCTCAGGAACACTGCTAGAGAACCATGGAACCAAAGTAGACCCCTGTATTAATTCAGCTAAAGCAGTTTTCAGGAACTCTTCATCAGTACCCAAGTTGATGTGTCTGTTTGGATTAGGTTTTCCTATTCCTGCCAGTGCTTAATGACTGGTATATCAAAAAGTTGTTGTATGGGCCCTCAAAGTGTTTGTATCCCCCTGCCAGGTTTTCTTCCAAAAAATTATTTGAGGGTATATAATAAACAACAAAACAGACCATTAGTGGTTTTGGGTTTGAATTTGGACTAGGCATTTCATGCACTTAACAAATTTTAAACAATAGTTCTATTACTATTGTGACGGAACATGCTCTTAATTCTTTTTGCCTGTGGCGATAGTAATTGTTTTAGAGGGCCATGTGCAGTTTCAATATGCACTTAAGCCCAGGTGGGCACTTTGTTACGTAATACCTCCGCGTGACCGTGGTCGAGCTGTGCCTAATACACACCCAGCCCAGGTGCGGAGGCCATGTGGCCAGTAGTTACGTAATACCTCCGCGAGTGCAGTTTTTACGACCGTGATTTTGGCGACTAGGCGTCATCAAGTCTGGCCATCTAAGGAAAATTGTCGTCTTGGTCGCTGTGGAAATATCACTTGTAAATAGCTAGGGTTTTAGAGATATCAGGGAGAAACATATTGGAAGGCTTCCAGGGAACGCGTCCGTTTGGACTTGGTAAATATTATTTCTGCTCTGTTGTATAACCTTGATGTGATTGATGTGACTTTAAAAATGTTAATACTGTATTATACCAATATTATTTAGACGGTGCTGCCGGTAATCTGACGCAGTAAACTGTAGGCTCACTGTTCTAAATATATATAAAGCTTAACCAGCCATCCTAGAGGACCTAGGTAAACTGTAGGTTATTGTCTTTATTGTAATAGGTACCAGTATTAATTCCGTATTACAAGGTTACTGAATGAGTAGTTAATTAAAAATTAACCAGTTAGGAATAGAGTTGTAATTCCTTTATTAATTAAGTTCTCCTGGAAGTGTTTCTCAATTATCACATGTGTGGGTGTTGTGTCACGGTGAAGTGATTAGAATATTGTATAAACTAGACACCTAGTGATTAACTAATTAAGTGATCAGTTCTGGGTTGTTGCTATTTGTTGTTGTTAATTAACTACTACGGCAGTACATTTGTCAGCGTAGATTAATACAGATTCCAAAGTGTATTGTGTTTTTGTTGTGTTTTCTAGTGAACTAAACGTGCTATATTATATATACTTTATATAAGATCTTATCTCTGTTCATACCTAGAGACGAGCCACGCGGGTATATACTGCCCGATACAGAGAGATCTAATAGATATACCGTTAGGAGAGATATTTGGATAATCGTGTTTCATTCAGTTACGGGTATTATAGGATCCCCGTGACAACTATCATCTAAATAAAAATTATAAAAAATATATCCATTAATTTCCTAGATTTTAGGGTATGTAATTTTACTCTGTTTGCTACAAACTGATAATAAAGAATAGCCTGTATGGAAGTTATAGGTTTCTTGAAGAGTCGAGGAGCTTGTGTTGTTTCTATAGAAAAATCTCTTTAAATCGGACTTGTTACTTCGTTGATAGATGTCCAGTTTGTAGGGATTTCACTGTATAATAAAAACAAGAATTTAGTGAAACCTCTCCTATTACTGGTAAAGAGTTGCCCTTCTTTAACTGCAAATAAATTTGTATTCTGAACAAAACTGATTTGTTATAATACGGCATATTCAAAGTTTATATTCTTAGGGATTTGTTTGGAGAGTTGTTTGTGATTGGGTTGGAGGATTGTTTTATTGTGGTGTTGGTGGGTTTTTTTATTATTATTTGGAGTGGGGGTTAGGGTTGAAGTAAGATTACATAATGCCCAGCATAAACTTTAAAAAGAAAAGAAAAAAAGAGTGTTTTATTTAATGAAACACTCAATACATTTTAATTATGGGGTAGGACTTTACTTTGGCACTGTCACGTATAAAGAACGTTAGAAATAATTATAATAAATAGTTAGGGTTAGTGACAGTGCCAAAGGAAAGTCCTTCCAATTATGGTTATATGGTGTCCGACATACTTGTATGGTTACGGACCACGCAGATAATGAGAGAAGAAACCCCCTGCTGCAGTGAAGTAGGCTACACTTACCAATTAGCAGCAAGGGATTTTTTTTATATGCAGCATCTCACAGACAGGATAATACATACCACAGCCTTTGTTACATCGGTGGTGGAACAATGTCTTGACACAAGTAATAGCCCAATGGGTCCAGTGATGGGGATTGATCCTCAGGTGAGCAGTCTATAGTGCCCCTTGTTTAGTTGTTTTTTGTTTTGTTTAGTTTTCTTCTTCTTCTTTTTTTTAATGTTATAATATGTTAATTAATATTTTATGGAATATTATGGCATATTTTTCTATATATATTCTTGTTTTTTGTTTTCAGGTGCTGCAAATCGCCTAGCTCAATGAACAGTTCAAGATGATAGTCCGGTTACCATCTATTTGTTTCCTCCTAGCCCTCACGGCTAGGTGGGTTTTTGCTCAAAGTGCTCCACCAGAAGGTTTGTATACACTTTTGTTTCTCATTTACTAAGTGAATTAGTTGTTTTTCATTACATATTGCATTTAGATTTTAAAGGTTGAGTTTTAATTGTTTTTGGGGCACATCAAGTGTCTTGGTTTAAATGCAGAAATTAGGGCACCATGCAAGGCAGGTTGAAGGGGCACCAAGGCAAACGTTCCTTTAAAAAGAGAGGCATGAAGGCAACTTCTCAGCCAAAAATGATTTTATCTTAATGCCTTAATTGGGCTCTGGCTTATACAATTTGTTGGAAACTGATGCCTTTTATCCTTTTACCAATTACAGTTTTACTATTTCTTACATAGTATTATTATACAACATGGAATGTAGGGAAAAGGCATGGTGGCAAACCAGGTAGGGCGCCACCGAATTTTGCTTGCTGTTGACAATGTCTGATTTTGGGGGCATAATAGCAAGTATGGAGGGCAACAATGACACATGCCATCATTGCCATGGTAAAATTCAAACTCTTTAAGAGTTGAATATTGTTTTATACATATTTAGTTGGTGTTTTTTGTTTAAATGGCAGAAACTTGTCCAAATATATAAGTAATTTGTTAAGATGTAGCATTTTTTTTACAATACAAATGTGTGTTCTGTTCCCATTTTGTTAGAATTTGTTATTGGAATGATAACAGAGAGCTTTCATTTGCACCTGGTTAGTGGAAAGGAACTATACCATGTATTTGTGACTTTTCACCCGGAAGCTCTAATTGTACACATGTTCTTTTTTTATTATATGCAATCATGAACAGACAGACCCAAATTCTCTTAAATAAAAGTATTTGACACATAACTGATGATAAAGCAAGATAGCTTAGTGTTTCTTCATTCACTTGATGTGAATAATATATATAATCCGGTCTTCGCCATGAGCAAGATCAAGGCGACCTGAAGATCACGCTCGTTACATGATGGCAGGTGAACAGTCACACAAAGTTTCAGATGAAATTCATTAACATGTTTATTGCATAGCGATCAATTTGCCACTCTCATAAAAACATTTTCAGGGGAGTGTGGAGGGGAGCAGGTTTGATCACTAGCTTTTCCTGGCAAACTGTTATCTAGTCTGTTTTGATGTCTTATTTTGGTTTAAAAGTTGCAGCTCATAACCATTTCTTGAAAGTGTAGTTACAAGTGAGATAATTCCCTCTCAGTTCCATTTTAAAAAAAGATAAATTTAAAGTTATATGTTATAAGTTTGGTTTTCAGTATTTGTGCTATCTTTACTGTTACTTTTTCTCATTTAAAATATCAGTGTCTGTATTTACAAGGTGTTTGTTGTTGTCCTAATGCTTGTACATGTATGGGCACTTATGATTTAGATTTTTTTGTATTATGTACCCTCAAATTATTTT
>NC_054701.1:63106926-63176926 GCF_016097555.1 Gigantopelta aegis | reverse complement strand
ATCCTGTGCAAACCTGGTATTGCTGCGGCTGTGGAGGTGGCAGTAGTCAATCGTTCCCGAAGGTGGCATACCCGGATGTAGCGGTCCTGCCCGGGGGTAGTGACACGTGGTCGACCGGATCTAGGGAGGTCACGTGTTGATCCATGTTGCTGGTAACGGTCCCACAGTCTGGAGATGGTGCTTGGGGACACATGGAATGCCCTGGCAACGGCCGTTCTGGATTCGCCTGCGTCTAGTCGGCCGATGGCATTGTTTCTCTGCGGTTCACTGAGACGTGGCATGTCCTGGATTGTCAACTGTCGGCCAGATACAGAGGCCAGGCAAGCGAACACCCTGCACTTTTATACTGTCGGTGTTCATGTTGCACGTGCAGTGGTGACATGGTTTGCACGTGGCTGCGTTTTTGCGAATATTCACATTTTGGAACTTTATTGTACAGTAGCTGCGTTTTATCGCATGTAACCGTGGGAATGTGTTTGGGACATGCAATGACCTTATATTCACAAAGCATGAACCGGTAGGAAACATAAAATCGGAGTTATAACCCATTTGTACCCTTTTGCGTTTCTTTTTATGAAGAGTATATATATATGCTTGTAAAACATGTATTTTATCATTTTATTTCATTCAGTATGCTATAGTGACGTTTGTATCAAAATTGTTTACACACCTTAATATTGCCTTTTTCATGCTTTTTATTTTTTATTTCTAGGTATATATGGTTAAAAGATGGAAAAGAATTAAACCTGACTCTACCAGAGAATGTAAATCGTATGACATTAAAATCGGGTGTTGGAAGTTTAGTGATAAACCCGTCGACGGAGACCGATGCTGGGGTGTATCAGTGTAAGGCTGTGAACAATTACGGCACGTCTCTCTCGGTGAGGAGTAACGTACTGCAGGCCATCATGATCCCGTTCAAAACGGTCGTGGAGCCCGAGAAGAAGAAGCCACTGCTAGGATACTCGTTAAAGCTGGTGTGCGAACCGCCCGAGAGTTACCCGCCCGCCAAGTTGAGCTGGGTGCTGAATGCAATGAAGTCGGACGATGATGTGGATGAGGACGATTCCGATGACGGATTCAACTCGGTCACTCTCAATGACCGCATCACCATGGACTATAAAGGTGTGGGGGTTTTTTTTATTATTATTAACAGAGCTAGCTCTGGCACTCGCCAAATTCGCCAGTTGCGAATTTTGAATAGTAGTTGGCAAATTTTATTTTAGTTTGGCGAAATAATTTCATGTAATAATTGACATTTTTTAAAGAAAATAACTGACAATTTCTGCAATATTTGAAGTTTAAAAGACAATTTTGGCGAATTGTTTTGCTCACCCAGAGCTATCCCTGATTAAACGCCAGTATTCGACTGGTCGTATTATGGCATGGCGTTGTCC
The DNA here is from genome assembly GCF_016097555.1 of Gigantopelta aegis. Taxonomy (NCBI): domain Eukaryota; kingdom Metazoa; phylum Mollusca; class Gastropoda; order Neomphalida; family Peltospiridae; genus Gigantopelta; species Gigantopelta aegis. The sequence continues at coordinate 63,175,529 of NC_054701.1, read as the reverse complement.
GTCCATTTCTGGAGAATATCAGGAAACCTTGCATGCAAGTACAACTTGGGATGATAGTTTGTTGCGGACCATAACTAGGTCACAATGACCTACTTTTTTCATACATTACTGCACATTAAAGGAAATCTTTATTGGGGCCATATCTCCCTTTATCAATTCTTATAGCATTATCAAACCTTGCATGCAAAGTACAACTTGGGATGGCAGTGTTTTGTGTATCATAACTAATTTTGACATATGTATTATGTACCTCACCAGTATCTTGTTAGGCCCTTATATTAGTCATAAAATAAATCCTTGATTTTCATCCCTGCTCTCCCCGAGGATAAAGACCCATTTGTGGTTGTGGGTTTTTTTAATGGCAAAAAAGAAACCTCGTTTTTATGGGTTTTTTGCTCGGTATGTAGGATTTTTAATTTCCTAAAAAATATATAATAAAAAATAAAATTTACATTGCGCCCCTCATTTTGAAAAACAAGCAACCCTAACCTGTCCAACACAAGTAGTATATTTTATTTAACCCAAAGCACAATGTACACGATAACCGATAATTGGCTATCAGTTTGTACATTATATACATTTCTCTATTGACCAATATTGTCATCATCAGTCTTTTTTTCTTCTTCTTTTTTTTCTTTTTAAATTTGAGTTATAACTTTGTTTTTAGTTTCAAAATTAAATAGCTGGATGTACAGGTATGTGCCTGTTGCTTGTGCCTGTACATCCGGTGTGTGCCTGTACATCCGGTGTGTGCTTGTTGCTTGTGGCTTGTGCCTGTGCCTTTTTAGAAATCTTGTAATTGTTGGTTTAAAAAAAAAGTACCCACTGAAATACATGGTAAGGGACATAACTCTGTCACAAAAATGTTTTAGTTTTGTTTGACACCACTAGAGCACAGTGATCATCAGTTATTGGATGTCAGACATTTGGTAATTTCAACATGTAGTTTTCAGAGGAAACTCGCCACATTTTTCCATTAGCAGCAAGGGATCTTGATACACTGGTCATGGATCACTTGAAGAAATACAACTTTAACATTGCCTTTTTTCTTTCTAATTTACAACTTTTAACTCTTTTTGTTCTCTTTTCTTGTTCCAACCCAGTGCTTCTCAAATTTTTATAAAATCCACTAGCCATGGGATCAGTGATTTAAAAAATTTACTAGCCACGATTAAAGATTCACTAGCCATACTTTACTTTAAGTTAATACAATTTTACTAAATAAAGTAATAATCAAATATGCTACCTAATGAGGGAGATGGAGCTTTAAAAACACTAACGGCAGGACATGCATATTTACAAAATATACATAACTGCAACATTTGACCCAAAAAAATCACTAGCTGTCAGGCATGGCAACAGTAGTTATTTACTAGCCCAACATTGATTATCACTAGCCATGGGAGTGGGGCTACCATAATTTAGAAGCTCTGCAACCAGTCCACCACAACTGGTAACATGCCGTGGTATGTGCTTTTCTGTTTGTGGGAAAGTGCATATAAAAGATCCCTTGCTGCATTCAGAAAAATGTCGCAGATTTCCTCTGCTGACTACGAGTCAGAAATACCAAATGTTTGACATCCAATAGCTGATGATTAATTAATCAGTGTGCTTTAATGGTGTCGTTAAACAAAAACGAACTTTTAACTTTTTCTTCTTCTTTTTTCAGGAAATTTATACTTCACAAACGTGAAGCCAGAGGACGCCCAAAATGGACAGAAATATGTCTGCATGGCCTACAATGATAAAGTGCGCAGTTATAACCAAGGCGAGGACAAACTGGTTGAACCTATTGGAAGTAAGTTTACCTTGCAGCTTGAGATTGTACTTCTATGTCTGGGGGCGAGACGTAGCCCAGTGGTAAAACATTCGCTTGATGCGCGGTCGGTCTGGGATTGATTCCCATCATTGAGCCCATTGGGCTATTTCTCACTCCAGCCAGTGCACCACAACTGTGGTCTGTGTGGTCCTTAACCGTATGTCCGACGCCATATAACCATATAATGTGTTGAGTGTGTCATTAAATAAAACATTTCCTTCCTTCCTTCTATGTTTGAGAAAGTCCAAATATCTGCACATCATAACAGTAATTTGCTGCTAGTGAATTATCACTTGTAACATGACTCGTTTACATCTGGCGAAAATGTTCAACTGCATGTTAGTTTTATCATTCATTTCAATACAATAAACGAATAAAAGTTGTATATAGTGGTAGTGATACAAATATACCTTTTATTTATGAATTGTGATTTAAAAAACCTTCTTTCTTGTTTTTTCATGATAAATTTTAACTATTTTTAAAGGATGACCTCGTTTAGTTTGTTTTTTTATGACATGATACTGTAAAACATTGTATATTTAGTTTGGCTATACAAAGTGCAAAATTTGCATATTGAAAGTTAGGAATAAAGATTAATTATTTCCCCATTTATCTTGTTATGTTGCATGATAACAGTAGCATGTTAATAATGTAGCTTGTTGGCTTTGACCTATTTAAGATGAATGAGGAATTTTGCTCAGCATGCCTCCTGGAATTTACCATTCTTACCTTCTCAGGATAAAACTGATAACCTACATCATTAACCTGTTTTCCTCTATATAATGTCTTTTCTTCTTTCCTTTTTTAGTCTTTTAACAAAATGCATTACATTCTAAACACACAAAAAATCAACCAAACTAAAAAAGACATGCATTACATAGTATGAGTAGATTCATCTATATTTTTATAGTAAAAGTGATTATCTACATACAGAAAGTGAAATTCTGGTGTAAACTGCAATATTGAAACAGTTTGTTAATTTTTTTTTTTTTTCAGATACTCCTGCAAATTTGCCATTATTTACATATCCAAAGTGTAGCTTCATATTCTGGTGTAAACTGGCAATATTAAAACATTTTGTTTATTTTTTAATTTTTCAGATACTCCTGCAAATTTGCCATTATTTACATATACAAAGTGTAGCTTCATATTCTGGTGTAAACTGGCAATATTAAAACATTTTGTTTATTTTTTAATTTTCAGATACTCCTGCAAATTTGCCATTATCTACATGTAGAAAGTGTAGCTTGAAATTCTCATGTAAACCTACAATATTTAAAACATTTTATTAATTTTTCAATTTTTTCAGATGCTCCTGCAAATATGCCAGTGGAAATAATGTGGCATTCAGAGAAAATCATTTTAACTCTTTTAGCAAAAACAGTGAGACTCAAGTGTATCTTCTCTGGAAGGTAAGTATCATTGTAGGACCTTTTAGCAGTATATAAAGATGGCCTTGACAGCAACAAAGCTATAAAGTAGAGTTCCCATAGAGGATATTTGTTTTACTTGACAAGACAAAATGGTCGGAGATTCAATGGATTATGAGATCAATGGCCTTAGATAACCTCGACAGCAACAAAGCTATAAAGTAGAGCTACCAGTGAAGAAAGTCATTGGACTTGACAAGACAAAATGGTTCGAAATTGTTTGAGGTGCAGTGCATTATCAAACGAGTTGCCTTTAGTAGACGGGTGTAGAAATGAAAAATATTTCATTAGCCAGCTGGATCAGAACCAACAAAAATGTCCTAGCCCACCAGAATTTCTACTAGTTTGCCAGTCTATAGAACGATATATACTAAAACGCAAAAGAAACGCAGGTTCTCATTAAATTGGATATAAAATATTAAAAAAACAAAACGAAATGAAGATTTCAACATTTATTTTGGAGCTACACCAATTCGGCACACATTGGTGTTGGAAATTTTTGATTGAATTCCTTTTTGGCTATTGTTTCATGTCATAAAGTAGGGTGGGGGTCCATGTTAAAAATGTGAAAGAGACGACCTGTAGCATTGTCAAAGTCAGTATCGCGTGTGACCACCCTGGGCATTCAAACAGGCAGTGCAACGTCTCCTCATTGAGTTGACAAGCCGTTGAAAGAATGCCTGAGGGAGTGAGTTCCATTCATGGACCAATGCTGCCTCCAGCGCCTGCATATTCTGAGGTTGTCCGCGAGCCTGAAGGCGACGTCCGATTTCATCCCAGACGTGTTCGATAGGCGCCATGTCCGGTGATAAGGCTGGCCACGGCAACGTTGGGATGTTGTGCTGAGCCAGCAACGCCTGTGTTGCCCTGGCAGTGTGCGGCCTGGCATTGTCTTGCTGCAGCAAGCGCACACGTGGGTGAGCGGCAAAGAAGGGAACGACGTGATTGTTGATGACGTCATTTTGGTACACGGCGGCATTAACGCGTTGTCTGAACACATGAAGTTGTGTTCTGTGGTTGAATGAGAACCCACCCCACACCATCACACTACCCCCGCCCCATCGGTCGGCCTGCAGAACGCAGCAGTCGGAGTAACGTTCATGTCGACGTCGCCATACTCGGATTCGGCCATCAGCATTGGAAAGATTGTAACGGCTCTCATCAGTAAACAGAACTTGTTGCCACTGGCCACGTCGCCATCTTTGATGTTGTTGCGCCCACTGTTGACGTTGTTGGCGGTGCCGAGGGGTCAATATTGGTCCCACATAAGGACGGCGGTTACGGAGTCCTGCTGCCCTCAGACGGCGTCGGACGGTATCGGCGGACACTGGACCACGTGGACCACGCACCTGGTGAGCGGTGTTAGCTGCTGGCAGCATCCGATTCCTAAGGTGGGTCACCCGGATGTACCGGTCTAGGGCTGCGGTTGTCACCCTCGGGCGGCCGGTGCGTGGTCGATCGTTCACAGATCCAGTGATTTGGTGACGTTGAGAAAGGCGTGCGATTGTCGAAACATGACATCCCAATTGTCTGGCTACAGCAGTACGGGTCTGTCCGGCTTGCAACATCCCGATGGCCATCCCTCGCTGGAGTTGCGTCAGTCGCGGCATTTTTAAAATGTGATTCTGTTGTCTGTCACTACTCAAATTGAATTTATGCGATTAAATCCAGGTGTGTAGGCTTTATAAGCATTTCAATGAGTGTGTTTGCACTGGATTCATGATACGGATGATCCAGCACGTGCAAACAACGTGTTTTGAGAATTCGTGACGTCACACAGGTAATGAAATTGACACGCAGGTGGGACTGCGGTGTGGGTGTGTGCCATGTCCTTTAACACAGTTGAGGTTCAATTCCACCAAAGATACTGCTTTACAAAGTGCAAATCTTTCGCATTTTCAGGACCTGCGTTTCTTTTGCGTTTTAGTATATTATGAACAATATTATAATATAGAGTGTCTTCACTTCAAATATATATATATGTATGTATGTGTATATATATTTATCCTGCAACCACTGTTTCTATTGACAGATTATGATGACCGATTAAAGCAAAATCATAAACGTATACTAACAGATTATGACTTTTGACGTCACTCATATGATGTCACACGCATAGCTACATTACAAAATTGCTTATTTGACCTCTAGGTCATCGTACAATGTGGCAGAAATAACAGAAATAATAGCTTTTCCCCTTAATTTGTTGTTATTACGGTCTATTAGCCTTCTATTGAGTGAGATAGTTATGTCTAACGGCGGTTTGTGTGTTGTTATTGCAGTCCCCAGCCTTCCATTGAGTGGCGGCGTGTTGACAACAAACCTCTGGATGCATCTCGCATGGAGCAGAGCAGCGATGGTTTTGAGCTGGAGATCAAGAACATCCAGTACGATGACAAGGGACAATATGAGTGCCAGGGCTTGAACCCACAGACGCCGATACCGCGGACGGTCACGTTCACATTATCTGTGGAGTGTAAGTTCAAATTTAGGGTCCATTATCAAAATTTTCACAAGCCTATAAATAATGCATTTGGTGGTGGGTGATAATGTTGGCATACATTTTTAACCCCCACCCCCTCCAAACACACACACACTCCCCCCCCCCCCCCCCAAAAAAAAAAAAAGAAGGTAAAAATGGTTAAAAAAAATCAATGACCCTTTTAAAAAAAAAAGAGTGTAAAAGAGTACTGTGTCTACACTTAAGACAGTATTGGTAATTGTTTATAATTGTTCCAATAAAAACATGGGGACAGACAACAATTACATCATGATTGTTTGGGTTAGAGGTTATGAAATATGGGATATATCTGCATTCAAAATTCAATATAGAAAGTGTTAAATAGGTGGTGTATTAAAAAAACATAATAAAATATATACCAGTGTGTGTGTGTGTGTGTGTATCGCTGGGTGAGTGCAAGAATGTTGTATATACAAAATTCCCATTTTGAGAAAACGAGCATTAAAAAATAATATCGCTGGGTCAGTGCAAAAATGTAGTATCTACAAAATGTTGATAAATAAGGTCTTAATTTTCACAATGTAATGGACCCTATATGTCCCAGAGCAAAAATGTTGTATGTTCATATAACAGGTCTGGTTGCTTAATTTGAAGTCAGCTAAGCTGTTGTAAATGCATATATTGTAGTTGACTCGGAGCGAAAGTGTTGTAAATGTTATATCAGTGTATGCTGCTTCAGATTTTGGAGGAAACTACCAAAAGAAGAATACAAAAAGTCATGGCTTCCGCAATTATTTTATTATTTTTTAATGCTGGTTTTCTCAAAATGGGAATTTTGTATATACAACATTCTTGCACTCACCCAGCGGTATGTATGTATGGATATGTGTGTGTGTGTATATGTGTATATATATATATATATATATATATATATATATATATATATATATATATATATATATAAAAATAAACCCACTTGATTTTGTACATGCACATTCGTTTGATGTTTAAACTTTTAAAACCACCTTAGCTATGGTTTGTTTCAATTAAAGTTATTTATAATTTGTTAATCGATTTGCAATATTCTGGTGATTATTTTACCATTGCAAAAAAAAAGAACAAACAACCAAGAACTTGCTATCAGATTAAATTGGTGGTTAAAATTGATTTGATTAAAATGTAATGTTCATTAATTAATATGCTTTATTATCCATATGGTTCAACATAATCGGGTTAATAATAATCATACAAAGCACACGTGTAATAACAAGTGTAATGACGTAATTTTGGGAAGCGACGTCATAACATGATGTTGCATCTCCAGTCCTAGCTCAGACTGTGCATTTGAAATATGACGTCACTTCGCCGTCTCTTTCTAGTTGTGGCTGAAACATTTTGAGTTGGGTCTTGTTATTCATAAAGAAAACAACAATAATAATATGGATAATAAAGAAATTATTACACTTGCATGGGAGTCGTACTGATTTTACGAAACTCATGTCAGGATTCATGTATTACCCTCAAGCTCGCTCGGGCAATACAAAAATCCTGGCACTCGTTTCATAAAATCAGTACGACACACAAGCTCGTATAATAATCTTTATTTATTTCATTATTCATAACTTATTTTGCAGCCCGTCCTTATTGGATAAAAGAGCCAAAAGATCAAGAAGTGGGTGTTGAAGAGGGTGCAGTATTTTCCTGTAAAGCAGACGGCATTCCCAAACCAACAATTCAGTGGTTTATTAATGGAGAACCATATGAATGTAAGTTTGTATGTTTGTAGAGAAAATCCCACATCAGTATAATGTGGATTTAAGAATTCAACTTATAAACATCTGTTAATAATGTTTGTTTTGAGATACTTTTTTTCCCCCACCGTATTTAGTTGTATGTTATATTTGCAGCTGTTAAATCAAACTAACATCAAGAACTAAGGAACTTTTTTCCCCACCATATTTAGTTGTATGTTATATTTGCAGCTGTTAAATCAAATGAACATCAAGAACTAAGGAACTTTTTTTTCCTCACCATATTTAGTTTTATTACCTACGAGGTACAGCATAACGAGGGTCATATTTATCGTACGATTTCCCTCGTATGTCAGCTAAATCGTATGTCTTCCTGACATTGTCATTTAATGATTGGCTGTTGTAAGAGTACATTTCTTTCTGATTGGCTGACACAACATTCCACAGATACTACTTTCTTCATTAATACATTTTTATTTCGAGTGTAAGCTGATCACATGCCGTAATGACAAATACGTGTTTATAATTAATTTAATAAAACATTAATTGATTATTTATGATAACTTGTATTATATTACAATGTAGTTGTGACACATCAAACACTTAATTATGAATATAACGTTCACAACTGTTAGAAATCTATACTAAGGTCGACGAGTCACTTTTCGCACCCTTGTTTTGGCTTTGTACATAATAAATGTAGCATATCTTACCGTAATTTCACTTGAAAGCCATATTTAGTAAAAGGTACAATGTTTTAATCACAAAATTTTCTTCAAACACATTCAGGTGCGTTAATAATGTTCAAATAAAAAAAAATTCAATCGCAATTTTGCCCTGGAAGTTTTCCAGCATTCTTAAAACGGAAACGTCATGTACCCAATTTATAGGAGATGCAAAGTGACGTCATTGGAATACTGACGTCATTCAAATTCAAAACTAATTATTTCAATTACTGTGTATTTGTTTGCTTTTTAGTATACACATGCTTTACAATTTACAGCTGTTGATACCTGTGTACTCTTTACTTATGGGCGTATAAATATCACGTAACTTGACACTCATATAATATCCTCTATGTATGTTATATTTGCAGCTGCTAAATCAAATAAAAATCGAGAACTGAAGAACAAAGTGCTGTACTTCACCAATCTCCAGAAAGCCGACAGTCTGGTTATTCAGTGTAATGCATCCAACAAACATGGCTACCTGTGGGCTGATGTTTATCTTCATGTCTTAGGTACGTATTGTCATGGTTTTTGCATCAATGGCATGTTCTGACCTAGGGATGAGACGTAACCCAGTGGTACAGCACTTGCTTGATGCGAGGTCGGTTTGGGATCGATCCCCGTCAGTGGACCCATTGGGCTGTTTCACAACTGGTACATCAACGGCCATGGTATGTGATATCCTGTCTATGGGATGGTGCATATAAAAGATCCCTTGCTGCTAATCCAAAAGAGTAGCCCATGAAGTGGCGACAGTGGGTTTCCTCTCAATATGTGTGTGGTCCTTAACCATATGTCCAACTCATGAGTTTGCAGCCATTGTAAGATGTTTGCAATAACAGAGCCTTGTTGGCGACTAGTATTTCATACTAAATACATTTCCTTGTTTAGGAACAGATCAGGCCTTTTCTAAAGGCACTACGGGCAACCTAGGGAGGCACCTCATCCTCTGCAGGTCCTAATTAACGAGCTAATTTCGGCCTAGTAAAATCCAAACCTATACGTAGAACGACCATCGAAATTGCTCCGAATTTTCTTCATCAAAATATGCACTCATTTCCCTTTTGGCGTAATCCTACGGGACATTCCAAATTACATAGCACCATACCACCCTCTGCCTGTTACCGGCTACAGTCGGACTGCTGGTGCTCCCTTGGACCTGCCAGTACAGGCGGTCCCTCCTCCCACCCCCACCCTTTCTTGTCCTGGACGGAGGAGCTGGTCGAGGCCAGCACTTATGCCCAGGACAGGCTTGCTACAACAGCTTGCTCTGAATGTGCACGTTAAACAATTTGGTGTTGGTCATGGTCTTGTTCAGAATACCAGTGTCTGTATATCGAATGTGTTTGCAGTCGTATATTAATGTTTGTAACACAGTTTTTCGCTTTAATTCGTGATATATATTTTTTCATACGTATGAAATTATTGGGAGGTAAAATCCGGTTTGGGCTACTACAAGCATTAGGGCAACCACAAATATCTTGTAAATACAGACACTGATATTTTAAATAAGAAAATGTATTTAATCTGTATGTTACATCATCAAAAAGGCTCTATTGGTCGGAAACATTTTATGATGGTTGTAAACTCAGGACTGTCCCTTTAACCTGGCTGTCACCTTTAATACATTTTGCAACAGCATAAATTTATAAATAAGTAATAAATCAAATGTATTTGTGGGTATGTAATTCAGAATATAATCTTTAGATTTCCAGAGATGAAAGTTTTCATAACCCACTTTCACCTCCGAGATTTCACAGTGAGAAAAATTACTAAATGTTTTTGGTCACAATGCAACTTTGAAATTGCCCATTTAATGGCACCTGAAAAGTGCTCATGAAACATTCACAATAACCACTATATTTTAAGACACTGCAGTTTCAGGGGTTTTTTGTTTGTTTTTTATCCAAGGATCATTTTCATCTCGGTATGTTGCACAACACCTTAAACATTTTATTTTCAGCTATTCCGGCAAAGGTGATCAAAAAGCCATCAGCTGAACAGAAGGTTGCCTCGGAGCAGGCTGTGACGTTGAAGTGTGAGTCTGTGGGGAAACCAACACCCGAAGTGCGGTGGTTCAAGGGTGCCCAGCAGTTGAGTGACGGTGGTCGGCACAAGATCCAGCCCAATGGAGACCTCCTTATCAAGGTGAGCATTAGTGTGGATTCCGGCCAGCAGTCTCTTGGAACCAGATTTGACGAGATTTGTTTTGAAACCAGAAGTGGTAGGAAATTTGAAACAGATTTGACGAGATTTGTTTTGAAACCAGAAGTGGTAGGAAATTTGAACCAGATTTGACGAGATTTGTTTTGAAACCAGAATTGATGGGAAATTTGAACCAGATTTGACGAGATTTGTTTTGAAACCAGAATTGGTGAGAAATTTGAACCAGATTTGACGAGATTTGTTTTGAAACCAGAATTGGCAGGAAAATTGAACCAGATTTGACAAAATTTGTTTTAAACGTTCTGTCCTGGTTTTTAAAAAGAGACGCTGTAAAACATCCGGTTTTGAGGGAATTCCAGTTTACAGAGGGTCCGGTCTTGAGAGGTTTCACTGTATTACAATTTCGTGGAAATACCATGGCTATTTTACTACTTGTAATATTATTTGTTTCAATGTTTCAGAATGTAAACATCAAGGACAGTGGTAATTACAGGTGCTATGTGAAGAACAAGTTTGGACGAGATTCGGCGAATGGAACGTTGATGGTTCGACGTGAGTTAGATTTGTTTTCTCTTCATTTGTAACTGATTTATAATAGCGATTTGTATCGGTTTATATAAACAGTGTTTAGGTAGAGGTCTGTAATTCTGAGGTGGTTTGGGTCATATGGACCCACTCAGCGGAACTACTGGGTTTCTTCTCATCCCATTCAGTGCCCAACGACAGGTATTTCAAAGGCAGTGGGATGTGCTGTTCTACTTTCCAGTCCTGGATGGAGGAGCCGGTGAAAGTCTACATCTAGGTCCATGACAGGCGTGTGCTACTACACCTTGTTCTGAATGAGCACGTTAAAACATATGACCTGACCTGACCTGACCTGTTCTGTTCTATTTGCTACTTAAGGTGAAATGTAGCAGTCTTCCTCTGAAGACTACATGCTAGAATTATTAAATGTTTAACATGTAGTAGCCGATGATTAATAAATTAATTAATGTGCTTAGTGGTGTCATTAAACCAACCAAAGTTCATTGTTAGTCCAAAAATATGTTTTTATTCCGATATTACTTAGTGACCATGTATCAAATCCTGATTATTTGGGTTTCTTTCACAGGCAAAACACACATTGACTTTCCCACCAATAGACCAAAGTTCATTGTTACATCAATAATGGGGTTTTTTTGGTCGGATATTCCTTAGAGACCATGTATCAAATCCTGATTATTTGGGTTTCTTTCACAGGCAAAACACACATTGACTCCCCACCAATAGACCAAAGTTCATTGTTACATCAATAATGGGTTTTTTTTGGTCGGATATTCCTTAGAGACCATGTATCAAATCCTGATTATTTGGGTTTCTTTCACAGGCAAAACACACATTGACTCCCCACCAATAGACCAAAGTTCATTATTACATCAATAATGGGGGTTTTTTGGTCGGATATTCCTTAGAGACCATGTATCAAATCCTGATTATTTGGGTTTCTTTCACAGGCAAAACACACATTGACTCCCCACCAATAGACCAAAGTTCATTGTTACATCAATAATGGGGTTTTTTTGGTCGGATATTCCTTAGAGACCATGTATCAAATCCTGATTATTTGGGTTTCTTTCACAGGCAAAACACACATTGACTCCCCACCAATAGACCAAAGTTCATTGTTACATCAATAATGGGGGTTTTTTTGGTCGGATATTCCTTAGAGACCATGTATCAAATCCTGATTATTTGGGTTTCTTTCACAGGCAAAACACACATTGACTCCCCACCAATAGACCAAAGTTCATTGTTACATCAATAATGGGGGTTTTTTTGGTCGGATATTCCTTAGAGACCATGTATCGAATCCTGATTATTTGAGTTTCTTTCACAGGCAAAACACACATTGACTTTCCCACCAATAGACCAAAGTTCATTGTTAGTCAAGAAATGTGTTTTTTGTCGGATATTCCTTAGTGACCATGTATCGAATCCTGATTGTTCAGTTTTGTTTCACAGGTCGGTCTGGGATCGATCCCCGCTGGTGGGCCCATTGGGCTATTTCTCGTTCCAGCCAGTGCACCACGACTGGTATATCAAAGGCCGTGGAATGTGTTATCCTATCTGTGGGATGGTGCATATAAAAGATCCCTTGCTGCTAATCGAAAAAAGTAGCCCATGAAGTGGCGACAGCGGGTTTCCTCTCTCAATATCTGTGTGATCCTTAACCATATGTCGGACGCAATATAACTGTAAATAAAATGCATTGAGTGTGTCGTTAAATAAACCATTAAACATTAAAATTGTTTCACAGGTAAAACACGTATTGACTCCCCGCCAATAGACCAAGAAGTGATCCATGGCAACGAAGTAACGTTTACGTGCGGGGCCTCCACCGACCCCAACGAGTCCCACAATCTCCATTACGCCTGGACCAAGAACGGTCAGCCGCTGGCCACTAGTGACCCCCGGATACAGCAGAATGAAGGAGATTTGGTGATAAACGATGTGAAAAGCAGCGACACGGCTAACTATACGTGCGTGGCATCCAACAACCTAGACAACGCTACCTCTTCTGCAGTACTCAGAATAAAAGGTAAATCCAGTTGGTCTTTTATTATTATTTTTTTTTTTTTTCAACTTATTTTCGTGCTTATATCCAATTAAAGTTCAAGCACGCTGTCCTGGGCACACACTTCAGCTATCTGGGCTGCCTGTCCAGGGGCCTAATTCACAAAGGTCTCTCGGGCTCTGCTAGACAACAAAGCATCCTCTTTACATGTCTTTTAGCATTGCACTGCGGTATCGCAAAGTTGCGAGAGTTTAGTGAATTAGGCCCCAGGACAGTGGGTTAGTTGTTAGTTGGTTAGTGGTTAGTGAGAGAGAAGAGGGTGTAGTGGCCTTACATCTACCCATTGAGCCCTTGAAAACTCTCTGGGTTGGAGCCGGTACCGAGCTGCGAACCCAGTACCTACCAGCCTGTAGTCCCATGGCTTAACCACTGCACCACCGAGGCCAGTTTCTTTTTTCTTTTTTTAATGATCTTTTCAAGTGTGTTTCAGACTCGACTATTTTGTTTCTGTATGATGATTAATGGTAATCGTTTGCATGTGTCCTATTTTGAGATTTCAGTTTCATTTGGTTATGTAAAAATATTTTAGGATATCAGTTTTTTTAAGTTTACATTGGATATACTGTAAATCAGGAAATGTTAGTAAGCATAAAATATTAACGAATTTAGCGAGGTCGTACAAGACGCTAATGTTTCATGACGCTAAATTTAAGGAGACATACAACAGACTGTTCCAAAAAACTTTGGTGTGATTGTTTTTTCTGTGATGAACTGAACACACAACAATGGTTACATACTACTGATTACACCAAAAGGATATCAAACAACAATAGTTAGTTAGCATGCACATTACTGCAATTTTCTACTAAATTCAAGATGTCTTTAAGCTGCACAATGTCAAGATTCGTCAGAAACATTATTTCAGCTGATCCTACAACTTAAGCTTATTCTTTTTTTAGTTTCTGATACGATGACCTTGTTAAAGTTCTATGTCGCTAATAGGTCACTTATTTGGATCTCGCTAAATTGTAAGATCATTAATATTTTATGATTTACATTAATTCGGAGAAAATCTCTCACATGAAAACTTTATGATGGAGCTAAATCCAAAAGTTGACGTCCATAACTGTCCTAGTTGGAAAAATATTACCGATACCTTGCTTTTTTGACTTCATCAAGACAAATCATTAACAAAAACAAAATTCCATCATGTTATGTTATCAGTGATTTATGTTAGTGGTCAAAATGTATTTCCCTCATTTGAACTTTCATAGTACAGGTATTTTTAGTTAGTTGATATTCAAAAAACAAAAAAAGACCTCTCAACTATATTCAGTGGTTGTTAATTGGCTGAGATGTCCAGACTGGTTTTCCCTTTGATTCTCCAAAACTACAGTAGCATACATTTAATTTTGGACATTACACAATACAATTTTAATATAATATAAGACTAAAATAAACTTGTTGAACTTACGGTAAACTGCCCAGTCATTTGCGATCAACTATCAATGCTGATCACACATTTCATTACAGACCTTTAATAATTAATTGCACATGCCTAGTTTATTTGGTTATTAGATAATTAGCATACTACCCATGTTGCGAGCATAGCTGTCTCTGTTGCGAAGTTAATGACTTGCAGAAGACGATTTTTATCACATTCTGTTATCTTAGATGTTTGTGTAATTAAGGATTGTCTGTTATTTCTTTTACGTTCATTGGGGTATGAAAAAAAAATCATCTGCAAACTGAATTGGCAAAGCCGTTCACACATAAGTATGCTGCTAATTTTATTTTTTTGTACCCAGATAAATGTAAAAGAAATAACAGACTATCTTTATGATTAAATTTAAAACATACTTACTAATAATACTACTAAAAATTCTTATTTTATTTTGAATAATGTCTTTGGTCATAAACAACAACACTTAATAAGACAAAGTATCAATATAAAATGACATCATCAGATATGACATTCCCTGACAACATAATTTTGATGTTCATCAATAAATTAATAAACTAGCATTGCTACAGCTGCACCAATGGGATGAAATTATATTGTAATGAATGTAACAGCAATTTAATTATAAGACTTTGAAACTCTTTGAAAGTCTTTGAATTTGTTTGGTCTTTATGGATATGGTTATATTTTCTATTTGTAGCACCTCCGGATGCTCCAGCCGACGTTAAAATTCAAGAGTGCTTTGCGAAGGCTGCCACAGTAATCTGGGAATTCTCCGAAAGTCTGCAGAACTTCTCACCTCTCCAGAACTTCATTGTTGAATACAACACAACGTATAAACCTAACAAGTGGATCATTGTGAGCAGGCCACGGAAGAATGCAAGACGAGCGAAGATAAAGCTGTCGCCTTTTGCATTGTACACGTTTCGAGTGAAGGCTGTGAACAAGATTGGCATCGGTAAAGCCAGTAATATCACCAGCCCGGTTTGTAGAACACCGCAGTCCAGACCCGACCGAAATCCAAGGAAAGTGGGATCCATTGGAGACCGCACCAAATACCTCATTGTGGAGTGGGAGGTATGTTTTGTGAAGTGGCATTTTTATTTTTCCTGGGGCAAGACATAGCCCAGTGGTAAAGCGCTCGCTTGATGCATAGTCGGTTTGTGGTCAACCCCAATCAGTGGGCCCATTGGGCTATTTCTCGCTCTAGCTAGTGCACCACGACTGGTACATCAAAGGCCGTGGTATGTGCTATCTTGTCTATGGGATGGTGCATATAAAAGATCCCTTGCTGCTAATCGAAAAGAGTAGCCTATGAAGTGGCGACAGCGGGTTTCCTCCATTCAATATCTGTGTGGTCCTTAACCATATGTCCAGTGCCATATAACCGTGAATGAAATGTGTTCAGTGTGTCGTTAAATAAACCATTTCCTTTATTGAATTCCTGTGTTTGTAAGAACATGTTTCTGTATCTCACTGTCCCAACTGCCTTATTGTGTAGTGCGAGGTACACTTTGTGAAATATCATTATGCCTGTGTTTGTAAGAACATATTTCTATAATTTACTGTCCCATCTGTTTTATTGTGAAATGAGGGGGATAGTTTTTGTGTGCTACCATTATAGCCAAATCAGAAAACATTTTTGATATAATTCAGCAACATTTAAAAAAAAAAATTGATTTAATCAACCAGGCTATCCATTATGGTTTGAAAAACCTAGAAGTCCGCATAAGCATTTCAAATTTTGAGAGTGAGGTTGAAGTGCAATCCCTTGAAGCTGAAGTGGTCAGAATATGCTTTGATGCAAACACAAACCAACACTCGCACTCACACACACACAGACACTCATACTCGGACACACACTCACACTCAAAAACACGCACATACTCACACAGACACACAAAAACACTCACACAACACATACACACACACACAGACACACACACAGACACACACACACACAGACACACACACAGACACACACACACACACACACACACAGATGAAAAGGGAACTGACATTCACCACACGATGCTATAATTCATATGATTTTCCTGCTGGACCTGATAAGAAAAAAATTCTCTATGCAAATTCAGTTTAAATATTTTAGTTTGTGGATGATTTACCGAAGTTAAAATAGTTGTCTCCCTCCTCCCTCATGTAATCAAATTCTGGAACTGCCCTTACACTGTTTGTTACGCATGAATTTATTACAACCCACGTAATGCAGTTTACTACAACTTGCAGCCTATGTCAAAAATTGACCACAATGGTGAAGACTTCAAGTATGAGATCATTGTGCAAGAGCTGGGTTCCAATGGGAATGGTGTGCTGCGCTACATTGAGGACGACTATACGGTGGGAAGGAAGGAGATTCCAGTGAACACCATCTACAAACCGTACAGGATCACCGTCAAGGCAAAGAACAGAATAGGTGAACCTTTGAAGAAACCAAAGGCTGTCATCGGCTATTCAGGAGAAGCAGGTATGGCAAGCATGTTCTGAATTGTACCTCATGAGAAAAATTGAGGGGAGTGGTTAATTGCTTCCATAACTTAGAGGGCGGGACATAACTTGATGCGCAGTCGGTCTGGGGTCAATCCCCGTCGGTGGGCCCATTGGGCTATTTCTCTCTCCAGCCAGTGCACCACGACTGGTATATCAAAGGCCGTGGTATGTGTTATCCTGTCTGGGGATGGTGCATATAAACGATCCCGTGCTGCTAATCGAAAAGAGTAGCCCATGAAGTGGCGACAGCGGGTTTCCTCTCTAAATCTGTGTCATTAAATAAAACATTTCCTTCCTTCCTTCCATAACTTAGATAATGCAGAGCCATTTAAGATAATACAATATTGATACCATATCCGTACCAGCTCCCACCCAGAGTTAGTTTTAACGATTCAGTGGGTAGGTGTAAGACCACTACACCATCTTCTCTCTCACTAACTACTAACAACTAACCCACTGTCCTGGACAGCTAGCTGAGGTGTGTGCCCAGGACAGCGTGCTTAAAGCTTAATTGGATATAAGCACGAAAATAAGTTGTAATGAAATGGAAAAAAAGAGAGGGAGCGAAAGGTTGTTTTTTTGAGGTTGCAGAAGCCTGAGTGATGGTGGCAGCTTTTCTCAATCTTTTTCTTGAGGGCTGGGACGTAGCCCAGTGGTAAAGTGTTTGCTTGATGTGCAGTCAGTCTGGGATCGATCCCTGTCAATGGTCCCATTGGGCTATTTCTTATTCCAGCCAGTGCACCACGACTGGTATATCAACAGCCATGGTATATGCTATCCTGTCTGTGGGATGGTGCACATAAAAGATACCTTGCTACTAATGGAAAAATGTAGCAGACTTGTATGTCAGAATTACCAAATGTTTGACATTCCAATAGCCGATGATTAATAAATCACCGTGCTTTAATTGTTTTCTTTTTCTCATTACCAAATGTTGAAGTAATACCAAATGGCCGTACTTTAAAATTTGCTGAGGAGTCAACCAAATATTCCGTTATTTTATCATCCATTAAAGTCTTTTTTTAGGAGATATCGCTGGTACTATAATTTGCAATATCTCCTGCAATATTCTCCAAGGAGATATCGCTTCTTATAATCTTGATTGGTCAAATTTTAATCACAAGACATTATTTTGTTACGTCATTGTGTATGTTTCAGCGCTAAACCTATCATTAGTGACGTCACACCACTGTCGTTCTGCTAGTTAACGAATCTATAGCTGCCAAATATAGTGACATTCAACCAACATTACTGACATTGTTTACAATTGTTGCAACTGAAAAGAATGATAAAAAGAATACTCCCCTCGTGTCTTGTGATATCATAATTTATCAGCACTCATTGATAAAAGTATAATAATCCTCGGCAAGGCTCGGATTTCATACTTTTATCAACTCGTGTTGATAAATTATGATATCACAAGTCACGAGGGGAGTATCCTCTATTTATTTTCTCTATTTATTTTCTCTATTTATTTTCCCTATTTATTTTCTCTATTTATTTTCCCTATTTATTTTCCCCAATTGTCACCGTGTACTAGAAATGACTGACATTAACCAACTGGTGCATTAGCTAGCCTGCGGTGCTTGGGTTATAGGATCAAACTTGCTTGGAACTATTAGGGTTTTTTCAGTCCATCCCAACCAGTGTTCCACAACTGGTATATCAAAGGTCGTGGTATTTGCTGTCCTGTCTGTTGGAAAGTGCATGTAAAATTACCTGGCTGCTAATGGTGTCCTTTAACTGGTATTATAAAGGCTGTGGTATGTGCTGTCCTGTCTATTAGAAAGTGCATATAAAAGGTACCTGGCTGCTAATGGAAATACAGTGAAACCTCTAAAAACTGGACCCTCTATAAACCGGAATTCCATCAAAACAGGACATTTTTCATGGCCCCTTTTTAAATATCTGTACAGAAGAGAACCTCTCTAAACAGGATACCTCTTAAACTGGACTTTTTACTTGTCACCGAGGGTGTCCGGTTTAGAGGAGTTACACTGTTATGTAGCCAGGTCTCTTCTGAAAGCTACATGTCAGAATTACCAAATTTTTTATGTCCAGTAACCGGTGATTAATTAATCAGTGTGCTGTAGTGGTTTCATTAAACAAAACAAACTTTAACATTAAATCTGTTGCCGATGATTAACCTTTAGACTACTGGATTAATTTTTAACAAAAACCACGTTGAGTGGGTACTCACATATATTCACTTAAATGTTTAATAAATACATGAAATAAAGTTCATATATGAATCGGTAAGTATTATTTTCGTGTCTTTTTTTGTAATTTTTATTATTTTAGATCGGCTAATGGTGATTAAAATTAGGCAAAAAATCGAAAAAGTTGCGTTTACTTACGGGCATTTGTGGCCAGCTGTCCAGTATTTATGTTCATTCTTCCCGATAACAGTGGTTTTCTGACCAGAATTTTTTTTTAAACCCGAACTACGATTCATATTGCAATATTTGGTAATTTTCGTTGTTGGTAAAACGATCAAATTTATTATCAAATTAGCTGTTACAATCAGCTATCGATCCCTGAAAATTACCGCGACGTGCCGCCATTGTTGTCAAGCGAAAATACTTGCAGAAAACCACTTTTTGAACTCAAAATTTCAAGGTATTTTCAATTGCAAAAATCAAAACAAAAACCACCATTTTGAAAAAAAATATTTTTTCTTTAATTATATTTCCGTTTCCGGTGAGTGTCGTGTGCAAAACGGCGGGAAATATGAATTGGGGAATGCACTGTATACAGTGTACAGTATATCGACTGACGTGACATCGGGCGAGATATCTCGCCTGCAGTAGTCAGAAGGTTAATAAATAAATGTACTCTAGTGGTGTCGTTAAACAAAACAAACATTACATTAAATCTGTTGCCAGTGATTAATAAATAAATGTACTCTAGTGGTGTTGTTAAACAAAACAAACTTTAACATTAAATCTGTTGCCAGTGATTAATAAATAAATGTACTCTAGTGGTGTCGTTAAACAAAACAAACTTTAACATTAAATCTGTTGCCAGTGATTAATAAATAAATGTACTCTAGTGGTGTCGTTAAACAAAACAAACTTTAACATTAAATCTGTTGCCAGTGATTAATAAATAAATGTACTCTAGTGGTGTTGTTAAGCAAAACAAACATTAAAACTAAATCTGTTGCCAGCAAATGTGTGTCAAAATCAACTGATAGCGATTTTGCTTTCAAATCCATATTTTACATTATTGCTACCTCGGGAATATTCTTTTATGCTTTTTATTTAATTTTTCTTACAGCACCAATAGTAGTGCCTGAAAACTTTGAATTGGACCCGGATTACAATGTGACGGCAACCAGTGCTCACTTCCGTTGGGACCCAGTCGACACCTCAGAGGAGAAAATTCGAGGAAAATTTTCAGGCTACAAGGTAACACACAAGACAATATAAAAATAATAGCTAGGGCTTTTAGATTGTGTCATGGTGATAAAGATTGTGCCCAAAATGTGGTGGCCTAAAATAATCATGCCCAAAATAAATACAAATATGCTGATAAAAAAACCAACAAGATAAATAATTCACATAACTGAACAGTCAGTTACTTAGGTAATATCTAGTTAATTAAGTGTCGTACCCATTGGGTTTTTTCTTAGTATATCAAGGCCATGGTTTATTTTGTCCTGATTGTAGAAAAGTGCATTTTAAAGGTTCCATGGTGTTGTTAGCATCTGTGTGGCAGTAGTACGTTTCATCTCTCATTATGTAGACCAGGGCCAATACTTGTAAAAGTTTTAACAAGTCCAGACTCAATTTTTAATGAATCACACGCATATAATTTATATGGCGTTGTCATGACATTACTGTCTCAGACCCTTAGAGTCTTGAGCCTAGACTCTAAAAAGTTTTATAAGCAGCAGGCCTGATGTCAGTTATTGTATTTTAATATACTTAATAACTAGTGATTAAACAGAGTGGTCTTAAACAACTGGCACATCCAAGCCTTTGGTATGTACTGTCTTGCCTATGGGGAAAATGCATATATATAAAAGATCTCTTGCTGCTATATTTGATGGAATGATAAAATAACCATGTGTTAGACACCAAATAGCCATATGTATAATGTCCTGTGTCACTAAGCATTCATTTCTTTTCCTCTTCAATCCAGTACTTTTATTCTAAATTTTAATTTTATCTATCTATGTTATTTGTTGGGGGTTTTTGACAGTTCTTTACACTGTGTTTATATTTAACTCTTAAACTTTTATATTGATTTTGATAATCACTTTATTTTTTGCAGTTACCATCGTTTGACACCCAATAGCCGATGTATTTTTCTTGCTGGGGTGTCGCTGAACATTCATTCATTCATTCATTCATTCATTCATTCATTCATTCCAGTACCTTTAAATTTTCAGGTTCGATTTCATTCACGCCAGTACATTTAAATTTTCAGGTTCGATTTCATTCACTCCAGTACCTTTAAATTTTCAGTTTTGATTTCATTCACGCCAGTACATTTAAATTTTCAGGTTCGATTCTGGAAGGCTGATCAAGAGGAGACAACTCGACACGAGATTTTGATTCCTCATGAAGAACCCGTATCCGGTTCCCGCCGGCGCAGAGCGGCTGATGGCAAGATCAGGGCAGCTGTTCAGAACCTGCCGTCGTTTTCTGAAATAATCGCCGACGTTGTAGTTGTGAATACGTACTTCAGCTCCAACTCCAGTAACCAAGTGAACTTTACCACACCAGAAGGAGGTGTGTGTTGCCTGTGAAATTATCTTCTTGGGCTTTTCAGGGTAGGACGTAGCCCAGTGGTAAAGCGCTCACTCGATGTGCGGTCGGTCTAGGATTGATCCCCATCGGTGGGCCCATTGGGCTATTTCTCGTTCCAGCCAGTGCACCACGACTGGTATATCAAAGGCCGTAGTATGTACTACCCTGTCTGTGGGATGGTGCATATAAAACATCCCTTGCTGCTAATCGAAAAGAGTAGCTCATGAAGTGGCGACAGCGGGTTTCCTCTCTCAGTCTGTGTGGTCTGACGCCATATAACCGTAAATAAAATGTGTTGAGTGCGTCGTTAAATAAACCATTTCTTTCTTTCTTGGGGTTTTCATTTTTTACACGCCCATTTAGGAGAAAACACTGTGTGAGATTTGTGATATTGAACATATAATTGGCTGCACCGTGGTGATAGCCTAGACATCAAAGCCAAATCATCCACTGAAATTAATACGACCAAAATTGACTATGTGACTATTTATTGTCTGCTGTGCAAATACAAGTGGGTCCAATGGGCTATTTGTTATTCCAGCCAGTGCACCATGACTGGTACTTCAAATGCTGTGATATGTACTGTTCCGTCTGGGATGGTGCATATAAAAGATCTCTTGCTACTAATGGGAAAATGTAGCGGGTTTCCTGTCTAAAGCTATATGTCGCAATTATCAAATGTTTGACATCCAATTGCCGATGATTAATAAATCGGTGTGCTCTAGTGGTGTCATTAAACAAAATAAACTTGAACTTCTTGTAGGTATAATTTGAAAATTTGTTTTTATGTTTACAGTTCCGTCGATGGTGAGTTATTTCTTGGCTCTTCACCGTGGATCAACTCACCTTCTCCTGGAGTGGGGTCCCCCCACAGAACCTAATGGAGTCGTAACCGGATATGAAGTTGGATACCAGAAAAGTAAGTCACATCAAAGTTGTTTGTTTTTTTTGGCATGGTTTTTTTCTCCCACATAGCTGTAGGATCTGTGTGTATATCTTTCATCTTTCATGTTTGTCTTCTAAAACTGTAACATTTAATACATTAGGAGATATTTAAATAAAATTTGCAGCATAATACCCAAGAAGGTTAAGTCATGTATTATATAACTACATTGAAACCCATCTAAACCGGATACTCTCGGGAACAAGTAAAATGTCTGGTTTTAAGAGGGATCTAGTTTAGAAAGGTTAAGTTCTGTACTGATTTTTTAAAAAGGACCGTGAAACATGTCCGGTATTTAGGGAATTCCAGTTTATAGAGGCTCCGGTTTTGAGAGGTTTCACTGTATATGTAACTAAACTATATCGGTGAAATCATTCTAATTTAAATCAGTTTTTACTAACATATAACTATGCAAATTAGACGACACCATACATGACTTCATATTGAAGTTACTGCATTAAAAATTTGCTCATTCATCAGCTACATATATTGAAAAAGAGACATAGAGAATAGAAATACAGAGATTGGCTGTTGAATAGGAGGGTTAAATATACAGACGTTCAAAAGAAACCATACCAAAAATGTTTTTTAATTTCCTTTACAATTTGGATAATGGAAATAAAATTATGGTTAAATATGTTTTTGCTTTTATGGAATGAAATGTTTTTGCCAATATCCCAAATCACCAGTCTCATGAATATGTATGTTTTAAACATGCAACATATTTTGGGTTTTCTTCAGTAGTCTCTCAGAGAATTGGTAGTTTCTTTTGGATGTCAGTATATGGTGAATGAATGAACGAAACAAAAATTTAGTCCTTACATTTGGTTGTTATCATTAGCTTTAGTTTCAGGAATACTTTTGTGTTTAAAAATCAATGTGCTCTAGTTAAATAAAAAAAATAATTAAAAAAAAAAAAACTTTTGTGTTTTGTATTTTTAAAAATGTTACTCTGTGGTAAAAATTAAAAAGTTGTCAAAACTAACGTCATCTTCTATTGTTTTCTTTTGCAATTAAACAGTTGAAGGTTTTCGTCTCGGGGATAGTGAAATAGCTGAGCAAATAGATGATCCTAAAACGAGACGGATATTTCTTGGTGGACTTGAGGAAGATAGTACGTACCGAGTCTTCGTCTATGGCCTGACAAAACAAGGCAACGGCGAACCGTACTACATTGATGTTAGGACGGCCGATATTAATGAAGGTGAGTTGTTTGAGGAAAGTGACACGCGGTGGGATGTAGCTTAAAGGTAGAGTGCTAACCTGAGGCGCAATTAGTCACAGGATAGTTTATTCTTATTTGTATACAGTGTGGCGGCGAGGAAAGGGGGGGCGGGGGGCATCCAAGCCATTGTCCCATATTTATTACATTAAACAGTCATGGTATGTACTATCCTGTCTTGTGAGAAATTGCATATAAAAGATCTGTTGCTGCTTATTAGTAGGGGTGACCTGTATGGTGACTACAGGTTTCCTCTTTCGATTAAAGATTAAAATAACCATAAAATAGCCCCTAGTTACACATTGAGTAGCCGAAGTTTAAAAATGTGTCGTAGTATTGTTAAACAAGTGTTCCTTTTCTTTCCTTTTAATCAATGACAGGTGAATTTATTATTCATTTGCCAATTGTTGAAGAATCAAAACCCAGAGTGCCTTTAAAATAGAGTTAAGCTATTGGATTTTAAGGCTGGAAAGTGCAATTCAATGGGGAACTGTAAGGCCGCTGTCACACATTTGTGCTCATTCATGTTGACCTTTGGCAGGCATTTCAAATTGATGAGATTCCGCAGGATAGCATGCTTGAACATTTAATCGAACATTAACATTTTTGGATTGTTTATAATATGTTCTTTGACATATTGGATGCTGAACAAGCAAGCCTAAACCAAATACCAATGACATACATTTAAAAAAAAATTGAATCATTTGTCATATATTTTTGACTAGAAATTAAGTTTTAAGAAATCTGTTTTGGTTGTTAAAATGTCAGACATGCAAATTTGTATTTCATTGTAGAGTTTAAGCTTGGCGCATTAAATTAATAGCAATTTGGCAAATATGATCAGAAAATTGGTACGATAACAAAAATCAAGTAACATTTAGCTAAACAGAATTATTTTTTAAAATAGCTATACACATACAACCGACACACTGTTTTTTTCTTTTCGAATTACATGTATTAGCTTTGGAGGGGGTGGGGGGGGGGGGCGAATTGGTAATAGCATATATTCTCCAAATTGAACTTTAACTTACAATTAGGCAATGACAGCTTAAACCCTGCATTGATTCTGTTATGGAATGTTTTTTCTTTGTAGAACTGGCACGACCCGAGATCCTGGATGTAATGGCTGCATCCGATTCAGTTAATGTTTCCTGGAGGTTGCCCGACAGAAAAGAGCAGAGAGTGGGAGACTTCTATTATCTTCAGTATAGAAAAATGGGTTAGTTCATTTTCAAAACGGTGTAAGGCAGTACAGTGCTCAGCTGAGATGTGACTGGTTAATTGTAAGATCAGTTGTCCTCAATGAATCGTTTTACCCTGAACCCAAACAGTGCCTCATTTGTATATCAAAATTTGTGCAAAAGTGTCGTTAAATATTCCTTACCTTTTAGAACAGTATTTATTACTGTCAGATAATAATAATAATAATAATAAAATCTTTATTTATAGAAGGTAACTCGGTTAGTTATAGACTATTCTCCCCTGAGGCCTTCTTACTAATTATAACAATAATAACAATAATAATCATATTCATTATTAAAAGTAAAAACTAACAAAACCATACATGTATGTACAATATATACAACCATAAAAGATATTAAGACATAATTATGTAGAAGAGCAATCATGTTTCTAAGAAGTGTTTGTAACATTTTTTCTTAAATATATTTAAACTAGTACATTTTTTAACATCATTAGGTAAACTCTTCCAGATATATCAGCTTTATCAGTGATCAGTAATCGGTGATTAAGGCTGGCTAATGGGCATAATGTATAGAGAATGTGATCTTTGTTTATATTTTTGAAATCCAATTTTTATCTATAGTCCTTCCCACAGGGAATGCCTTTTTTTATACTATAGAATTTACTACAAGTTATTTATTTCTGAGATGATTGTTTTCTCAATTTTACACAAATTTTTCTCTTCTTCTTTTTCAGAAACACTTACTTTTTTTTTCTTACGTCAAACCAAAATAAAATGATTTACAAAAAACATTTTTGTAGGAGGATTTGACGGACAGTAGATTGACATGACGAAAATGGAATATTCCTATACATGTAGTTCTATAATAATTTGTTTAAGTAACACAATCAAAAAATGTAGACGCATACATAAAATGTGACAATAGAACTAAAACAAAACACAGAAGAAAGAAAAATTAAGGTCAACAAATGATGGCATTTTTTTTTAACAAAGATGACCCATTCCTCACTGATCTTAAAAAAAAGAACAAAGCTGTACAGCTATTCTTAGAACTACAAATGTGATCAATAATAATAAATTATTTTTTCTCGTATATGTTAATAATGTGATAGTAACTGCAAGAATAATTAGCAAATTAGCAAGCAAATATTCGAATATTCGGACCGAACACGCCCTAGACTACAGAGGGCGGGACGATGCGTGGTCGGTCTAGGATCGATCCCCGTTGGTGGGCCCATTGGGCTATTTCTCGTTCCACCCAGTGCACCATGACTGGTATATCAAAGGCCGTGGTATGTACTACCCTGTCTGTGGGATGGTGCATATAAAAGATCCCTTGCTGCTAATCGAAAAAGAGTAGCCCATGAAGTGACGACAGCAGATTTCCTCTCAATACCTGTGTAGTCCTAAACCATATGTCCAATGCCATATAACCGTAAATAAAATGTGTTGAGTGCATCGTTAAATAAAAATTTCTTTCTTTCTTTCTTTCCCTAGACTACAATGTGTATCTTTGTTTCGTAACAGGAGACAGCCAGTACAAACGAGTAATTGAGGATGAACATCTCAACTTCTGGCAGATGATTGACGGTTTGGAAGGCGGGACTCAGTACGAGGTGCGTGTTGTCACGGTATCGGGGAGTACCCAGGAGTCGAGTGAGAAGAGGACGTTTGTAACGGGAGGAGTTGGTGAGTGCTTTTTTTTTTTAATAGTAAATTTATGAATATCTTCAGTGTTTTGGATGGATGACATTATGTTTTTAGGTTGATTTTTTTTTTTTTTTAACTAATTTAAAAAAAAAATATATTATTGGGTTTAATAATATGAATGGTTATGGTAAATGCATTTTCTGTCATGTAAATTATGAAGGAATGTTTGGTTTTGGTTTCAATTTTTTTTATTGTTGTTGGTTTTTCATTTAATTCATGTTTAAAATCATTTTCACTGTTTGGAAGGATCATAGTAAATAAAAATATAGATTTGAGAGGAGGATGTCTCTAATGTGGATGGATATTGTAAATGTTTTATGTATTATGCAACTTATTAAGGAGTATAGTACACACTCCTTAATTTGGATATATTTGGGTGGTGTTGAGTATTGAAATTCTAGTCATGCAAGTAAAGTTTCAAACTTGTTTTGTTTTGGGGTTGTTGTTTTTTTTTGTTCTTAAATGTTTTTAATTATTTTGACTAACCTATAGTATCCTATATGTGTGAGTTAAATGAAAGTTTTGCTCTAAATGTTATAGTACGCTGCTGGTTTTGTAGAGTTTTTCTGCTCATGGTAATGATGTTTTCAGTTGGCCTAACAGTAATAACCACAAAAATTCTTTTTTTCAAAGCTTTGAAAACGAAATCATTTATAATACTTGTATAAAACTGGTGGAAAGCATTTTCTTCTTTTTGACCTGTTAATTTTACTAGGCTTCATAGGCGTCCTGGCATACTTGAATGGAAGTGATATCAACAACCACAACAACTCCACAGGAGGTTTTCAAAGTTTTTATTTCCGTTTTGGAAAGTATTATTAACCAGCATGTATGCACCAAACCAGAAAACCGGCCTGGGTGAATCAGTCAATGATATTTAACTGTCTTTTTGTTTACTAAAAAAATGTTTCAAGATGTGTGCATCAAGGTTTTGGGACATTTTTCAACTGAGATGATTTTGTTGTGTAGTAAATAATAAATTAGCTTTTTTTCCCCCAGATTTTAATTTCTTTTTATTAGGTATTGGTTAGTTTGGACATGCTTGTAATGTGGCATTCTAGTGAGATTCATGCTTTTGGTTAATTTGTGAAAAACAAAGAAAGAACAAATTTAAAGACCAAACTACAACAAAATATGTATACATTATATAAAGAGCACATATGTCATAGATTCCAACCCTTATATTTAGAGCAGGATGACTCCGTGCTTATAAAACTGAAGTCTGTAGATGTCAGACTATAATAAAATCAGAAGACTTTAATACTATGGAAACACTATGTCTGGTGCTTATAAACCTTAAAGTCTAAACTTTAATAAAGTCCAGACTTTAACGTCATGACAATGCCATTCAAATAGCATTACGTTAAAGTCTGGACTTTATTAAAGTCTAGACTTTTAAGTTTTATAAACAAGGGCCATATACAAATTGCAAGTAGATGTTAGACTTGAATAAAGTCTGGACTTTTAATTGGTCTTCATATTTAGACTGTTGTCTCCCATTAGAAAATTAATTCAATTAATAGCAAAAATTCTCACTAATATTTTGGGGGCAGGATGTAGCCCAGTGGTAAAGCGCACACCTGATGTGCGGTCAGTCTAGGATCAATCCCCATCGGTGGGCCCATTGGACTATTTCTCGTTCCAGACAGTGCACCACGACTCTTATATCAAAGGTCGTGGTATGTACTACCCTGTCTGTGTTATGGTGCATATTAAAGATCCCTTTCTGTTAATCGAAAATAGTAGCCCATGAAGTGGCGACAGTGGGTTTCCTCTCTCAATATCTGTATGGTCCGTAACCATATATCTGATGCCATATAACCATAAATAAAATGTGTTGAGTGAGTCGTTAAATAAAAACATTTTCTTCGTTCCTTCTTCCTTCGCTCATGTCTTTATTATGAGATTTTATTATAGGATATGTCTTCAAGAATTCCTAAATTATCAAGATCTTCTTTGAATATATACTAAACCTAGATGGCACATTTGTTATTGCTGGAACAAATGTTCACAAGGATGTTCAGTACCATCTGAAATCAGGAATTTATACATTTTCTGGAGATGTACACACCAATCTTTTTAGCATTTTAAAGGTTGGAATGTATTCATTTGTTCATAGCATTAATTTGATTTTGGATGTAGAAGGACAAAAATATAAAAAAATTAATAGATTTTTTGTAGGTACTTTTTTTAAATGTTAAATATTTTATTGATGTGAGCAAGAAAGAGAAAGAGAAAAAAAGTTTTGCCATTAGCCATTTTACTATGGAACGCATAGAATGTAGAAAAGTTATTGATGTTTAAAAGTAATGTTATCCGTTGACATCAAAACCTTACTTTTTCAAATAATAAATTATTAAAAGAATACATTTTAAATGTGTTAATATTGTGCATGACAAAATAGTAGTACAATCTTCACTTTAGATTGAGTATGTAACACCTGATTGATGTCAACATACTAGTTAATTAATTAAATAGCACTAACATCGAGTTAATTCTCATTAACGCAATTCGGGGCTGAACAAGCCCTTGGAAGCATGTCATTTAGGAAAACAACTTAATAACGGTGATATTTTGTTCACTAATGCTGGGAATTTTAGTCTCTACAAGTAGCTAGTATATTTTTTGCCCAATGAATAGCCAATGATTACAATACATTTTTTTTTTTCATATTTAAAAAAAAAATTGTATGCAGAAGAACATTAAAAAATGTTTACTTTAAACAGGTGATTGTTACACAGTATGCCTTTTTAGTCTTCTTTCAGTATTATTATGTTTCATGTTAAAAAATATATATATATGCATTATTTGTGGAAGGGATACATAAAGAAATGTCCACTTTAGACGGTTGGTTGTTTTACAAAGAGAAGGTACAACTGTATCTGTATTGTTGCTTGCTGTTGTTGCAGCTCTTTTCCATCCCAAAGTTACTCACGTCATTAGCACCCCTATGGGGGAGGGTATGTATGCAACATATGTACGTGCCTGCTCTTTCGTCTACAAACTGCATTGAGCCTGGTATGATTTGCCATTATGTGCACACAATGGAAAGTGTTCTTAAACGGAAAGAAAGCATTGCTTAAGGTGCATTTTCATGGTGTGGTTTGTCATATTTTTTCGTAGCATACACATCCAAGCTGGTCTTTAAAAAAAGTGGATATCAGCATTGTAGACAGCTAGCTAATAATCAACAATATCCTTTTATAAATGTATTCAACATTTACATGTACAAGACTGTCAATGCCCAGCGAACATTTATTAAATTAGGCGGTGAAAAACCACTGTCTGCCAGTTTTTTACTTCTTTAAGTTGGAAGATAGAAATTTCTTAAACATTTCAAGGACGAATTTCAACAATAATTATATTGGTCATTTGGAAATTGTATTTGTTTGATTTTTTTAAACTTCTTTTTATTGGGGGGGGGGGGGTAAATTTTGGCCAAATCATTTTGTAAAAGTGTGTAATTATAATGATTTTAGGTTTTTTTATAGCAAAGTGTTTGACAATTGAAAATTACTAAGCAAATTGCCTGTTACTATGGTAATTGTTACTGCAACCCCTGCAATTAAGAAAATGTCCACGACAAAAAAAACATGCCATTAAAACCCCCTGAATATAGAGTCCAAGGCAAGAAAGTGCTGTTGATAATTAAAAACTCCACGGCAATCTCCACAGCATTGCCGATTGTTGTGGGCAGTTGCAGGGGTTGTATTGTTAGTTATATTATGAAAATGCACCTTCAGAATTTGTATTGGATACAACATGCACATGCAATGCAGAAAATGTGCAGCCAAGGGAACAAACAGTGCTTAGGCTAAAAAGTACTATGCTTTGCGTGTAAATAGGTTCTATTTGGTAATTTCATTATTAAAAAAAATACAATAATACAGGGTTCGTATGGAGTCTGGAAAACCTTGAAAAGTATGGAATTTTGAAAATCCATTTTCCAGACCTGGAAAAAGTATGGAAAAATACCTTTTTTGCAAGTTGCTTTGGAAAAAGTATGGAAATTCGTCTTTAGGACTCCTGTAGAAAATTTCGCTTGCATGAAACTGGTGAAATCTGTCCACGTTTTCCAATCTCAGCACTAACGTACATTTGGGAAATCAATGTTAACAATTGCCGACATTTACCGAAGATTTGAAGTACACACTTGCGCAATGCATACGGCAAAAAGATTGTTCATTATTGAGTATAGTGTGTCTTCAAAAATATTTTTTTGTCTTGGAAAAAGTCTGGAAAAGGTCTGGAATTTTTTGTTTCCAAGGTGTATGAACCCTGACAATAATAATTAAAATTAATAATAACTTTAATGTGAAATTGATGGTTTTAGTGAAAACAACATCTGTTGCTAATAAAGCAAAAATTGTCAGCTTTTGCGAAAGCATTGCTTAATGCTTCAGTTGTTTTTGTTTTACAAATTAAAATTGAGATGCTTAAAAATAAAATCATCCACAGGTTCAGTATAAATGTTTTTATAAACAGCTGGACAAGTCTTATGCCATGGCATGTTGCAAATTAATAATAGCAAATACAGTTAACTGTATAAAATATTTGTCTTTTTAAAAAATATTTTTATATCTTATTAAATTTTAAGAACAGTCCATTCACAAAATAGGTGCGGATTATGTGTATGTGCTTTGATGCAATGTATGGACTGATGATGGACCGGCTTCAATTTATTTGTCTGTTTTGCATACATTATAATAGATAAGCATAGCCATTGGAATTGTAAGTTTTGAGTCACTCCTTGTTTCCCTGTAATTTTGTTCAAATTATATTAATTTAAAAAACAAAATTTAAATATATAAACCATTTCAAAACTAAATTAACTAAATAAATTTTGCAGAAAAACGTTTACCCAAATTATATGGATCAAATGTTGATATGCTTTTGTCATGTGGTATGGGTATATATTGCAAATATGCCTTACATGTTATAAAGTTTCTGAATATGCATTTTAAAAAAAAGCATTTTGCCATGATCAAACTATGCATGATCTTTCCCAGAATTCAAATGTTAGCAAGTTGCATTGCAGTGGAGTTATTAATGTTGCCAGAATGTTAACTTGATGCATTTTAAAACAATGTAGATGTCATTTCTTTCTTTGTTTAAATTAAAGAGAATAGCATCTCCTTGTCCAAGTTTCAGTGCAGTGGAATTGAGCCATCATTTAGCCAATTTAATCTGAGACTCCCTCTCTAACGGTGGGATTGATTCCCGTCGGTGGGCCCATTGGGCCATTTCTTGTTCCTGCCAGTGTACCACGACTGCTATATCAAAGGCTGTGGTATGTACTACCCAGTCTGTGAGATGGTGCATATAAAAGATCCCTTGCTGCTAATCGAAAAGAGTAGCCTATGAAGTGGCGACAGTGGGTTTCCTCCTTCAATATCTGTGTGGTCCTTAACCATATGTCTGACGCCATATAACCATAAATAAAATGTGTTGAGTGCGTCATTAAAAAAAAACACATTTATTTTTTTCCCTCTCTAACGGTATTTCCATTTTTTAAATATATTCTTTTTTTCTTCTGTTTTTTTATGATATATATTTTTTAATAAAATTAAACTTCTTAAGATTTATTCACAATAAAAATGTGCATCCATGGAGTGAAAGAATCTTTTGGTTTGATTATATGTACGATGCAAATTGTTGCAATAAGTTTGGAATACTCTGTTCTATAATTGTGAATGATAAAAACAATGTTTGTGCTTTTTAGTCTTGATCGCATGGTTCTTTGATAATGAAACAAAAATACCAGTAGTGTATCTGTTAATAACTTCTATTAAAATTATTAAGGGTACTGGAATTAATTTGAATGGTTATAATTTCAGTAATAAATATCCCATGTAAAAGGAAAATTTAGAAACTAAATGTTTTAAGGAAGACTTATTTGTTAATAAAAGTAACTTTGTTGATAAAGGATAAATACCACTAATCTAAGTATTTTGTCTCTGGGGCCTTTTGAATGACTGTACTTAAACATAGTGAATTTATCGAAAGATGAATCTGGGAATAAAACTACACAAATTTGGACATTTTCATATTTCATTTACCTTTTAAATGCTATGTATTTGCCTTTTGTTTTGTCCCTGCAAATCTTCAAATATCACGTGGTTTATGAATTGGACTACAGCTAGTGTCCAAGTAGAGTGTAAGTAGAAATAGTTAATAGTTAATAGTATGTATATATACTGGGGGTATATGATGTAAATATTTGATCACTGTCAGGGTTTTCAATAGTAGCCAGATCTTGAACAGTACCCAGGTGAAACATGCATCTGAAAAATTGAACCTGGCACCTTAAACAGAAGCTGTGGTCTTAAATATAAGTGTCTTACCAGTGTATTTGAAGTCTGTAATTGCACATCAATGTGCATGACTTGTTATTTTTATTATTTGAATGTCCTGAATAATAGAAGCTGGGTATCGGATAGTATTTGTGTCTTGAAGAGTATCTGGGTAAACGGTGCATCTCAGAAAAAATTGTAATCAAGCATTTATCCATGGTAGGTAATTTTCTCAATGTTATTACTGGAAACCAAGGGGTGTTTTTTGTTATTGATTTTGTTTACACCACCTCCTCTGCCCGAAGACCAGAAAGGGCTATCACATTACATAGTCTTAATGTTTCAATGGTAAATTTGAAAATTAATTAACCTCCTGTGTTATAAACTGTTCATTTGTATTTTCAGCTGCCAAGCGTAGTAGTGTGTTGTCTGCGGGATGGTTTATAGGAATGATGGTTGCCATAGCAATTCTTCTCCTCATTCTCATCATCGTCTGCATCATCAAACGTAACCGTGGTGATAAATATCATGGTAAGTACCAACTTGGATCATGCATTTTTTTATATTTGTTGTGGGGCAAGGACGTTTTATGTGCAGTTGGTCTAAGATTGATCCCTCGGCTTTACAATGGGTGTAACAAAGGTTGGGGTAGGTCCTATTTGGGATGCTGCATATAAAAATTTGTCTAGGCTTGCTGCTAATCGGAAAGAGTAGCCCGTTGCAGGTTTCCTCTCATTATCTGTGTGGTCCTTAACCATTTGTCTAAAACCAAATGACTGTAATTAAAATGTGTTGAGTGCATCATCAAATAAAACATTCCTTCCTACTCTATTTTGATAATCCGACGCCATATAACCGTCAATAAAATGTGTTGAGTGCATTGTTAAATAAACCATTTCCTTCCTTCTATTTTGATAGTAGTGTGACTTTAACCAACTGGCGCTTTAGTTTCTGAAGTACTAAAGTTTTTCTTCCTTTAAATAAATTTAATAAAACAAATACCATGATGACCAGAAACATGTTGGATTTGCTCAAATTGATCACTGTAAATTATCAATAAAATAGCTGTAATAGTCAACCAGGTTTGACACTGCCAGATAATTATGGTCTACCTGCGATATGACTTGTTGAGTTTTTCTTTCATTGGAACTACATGTTGTGTTTATTAAACTTGTTTGCTGTGGGAAATTATACACTGGCATGGGAAGGGAGACATGTGGCCCCCCAACTTTTCAGATATTTTTTATATTTGCTTTATAATAGTGTAAAAGTGTGTAAATATAAAGGTGTGGGCCCCCACACACACTTTTTGGCACCTTCCTACACCACTGATTATAGTACAGGACACAATAATAAAGTAAAGTAGCTACCCATAGCAGGTCTCTGGATTTGAAATTGTATGTATTTTGCCCTATGCGATATCAGCGGAGTTGATATCGAAGTTAATATCGGTGACATTGTTACAGTATCGTATGTGGAATCTATGTCACAATTTTCATGATTTGTGTCTGGGCAAAATGGGGGGGATCAAACTAATTAAAAGTAGGAGAATAATTTATCGTAGTTGTTAACAGTTTGGTTCAGACTTTAATATACCATACCAAACATCATTGTAACTTATAATCCACCATAACCTTATTTACCAAAAAATCCCCGCTTCCGGTGATCAGAGGGCATGGAATCATGTAACTACATATATTTACAATGTTTAAACACTTGTGTTTAAGATAATCGGGCTTTGTCAGTTCAACTCAATATATTTATGTTGTATTTCTTTCAGTTCAAGAAAAAGAGCGATTAAGGGGATGCAATCCAGAAGAAGGAACCGATCATTTCAATGAGTATGGCAAGAGGTATTCCTACTCTCTGAACATTGCGTTTGGGGAGAGCTTGCACCCTGTAGTGGATAAGAGCCTTTATCAATTCTTTTAACCTCAAACATGTTTTCATGATCTCGATAAATAATTTTAATGTTACATTCTGAAATTTAAAGTAAAGAGAATTTTCAATATCAGTTTTGTGAATATTTATTGTAAGATTTAAAAAAAAAAAAAAAAAAAATAATGTCTTTACCCAATAAAATATATAAATATGTATTTATATATGTATGTATGTGTATATATATATATATATCTTCAAAAACGTAGGGGAACCTGAAATATTAATGTTAATATCAACTATTAGACCGAACATACGTTTTGACCACAGACATCCTAGTAAAGAATGTTCAGGTCTCTTTATCAACACACTGAACCACATTCCATAGTTTGCGTGTGGATCACGCAGTTGCCCCGTACACGTGCGTGGGGTGTCATTCTCGATTTTGACCATTTCCAGGAAGGTCCATTAATCACTGTGGAACATTATTTTTTGTCAATCTTTTTCATTCTGTTGATCATACAGTTGTTACTGTTTTGTTTTTAGTCATTTTTATTGGTAGAATTTGCGATTTAATGATAAACAAACGTCAACTTTCAAATTTCACTTCTGACCCCAATCGTCCTTCAAGATTTTTGGTGGTCATATAACCTACTGTAATACTGAACTACCGGTTGTAATGTTTTCCCAATTAATTCACTATTATCATATAACCATTCCCCACAGCTAATATACCTTACAATTTTGGCAATTATAAATTCTTATTAGAGTTCCCCTACTTTTTTTGAAGAGTGTATATATATACATATATATATATTGTTCTTTTATTGCTGGTGCGCATTAACAGTTACTGTTTTAAAAGTTTCACCTTCAAATTACTGGTTTGTTTGAAAAATCTGATGTTAAATAAAGGCTCTGTATTCATTATGTCTGTCTCTTTCTGTGAAGATAGCGAGAGTAGAATGAATAGTTGATTTATTGTGTATTCTAGACGCTACCCACTAGTTGATGGCTATTCCTGAAATAAAAGCTTAATATGTTAAGATCTAAAAACTCACTCTGTTTTAGGTGGATTTCAAATGACAAGTTCATTGCTTTAGTTTACATATTCAAACAATTGTTTTTAAAAAAAATTATTATTATTATTTTTATTTATTTTTTATTAGTTTTTACTTTTTTATTTTTATTTTTTAAATTATGTAATCCTATCACACTTTTACTTATAGACCTGGGCCCACTATAACTCCCCCTGGGCCCCCCCCCCCCCCCCCCCCCCCCCCCCCCCCGTGATTTTTCAAGATGAGTATATCTTTGAAGCCTATCCATAGACATATTCAAATCAGCTTGTCTGCAGGCAATCTGTTGGTGGGTGTGCCTGTAGGGCATGTTTGAGTGTAGGCACCCTATTTTTAACAGGGCAAATTTCTGATCAAGGTGAATGTTTCACATAATTTTCAGAAATATCTGAAAATAATTCTGGATTATACCACTGCTTTTACTTTAAAGCTGGGTTACTGGTGAATGTATTCCACCAAAAAGTAATACATTTTTGACATCTGACTAAGCATAGTGAGTCAATGAATTTGAAATGTCCTGAGTATTACAAACATAGTATATGAAAAAACTGCATGGCAATGTTCAAGTTAACATCCAGACATATTTTGAACAGGTTTAAGACCAAATTATGAATGCTATTCATGCTAAATTACATGTTCATAACAACAAACCACAAAGTTATAGTACCGGGTGTATACTCACCAGCAAAAGTTACACAGTTCCCGATATACGTAATTCTCTATGTACATGTGCATATATACAATACCGTACCTAAAACATTCTGATCCTTTTATTATTGTATTGTATTTAATATCTGAAGGCAGCATTACTTAAATATGGTGCAGTACATGCTGTCTAAACCATTTACATAGATATTTTGAATATTTTTATATTACAGACAAGTCTTACAAACATAAAAAGTGAATTTACATACCATTCTAGGCAAGTCTGCATTACATATACAATTTATCTGTCTCACAACAGTTCATGTTACAATAGCTAGGTTTTTTGTTGCTTTTTGTAATATTTTAGAATTGCAGTTCTATTTATATTATGCTTAACTTATGTTTTGGTGTATATAATTGATATCTACATAGAATATTGTCATCAGGCAAATATCTAGCACTATAAAAGTCTAACTTTCATTCCCAATTCTCAATCATTTTATGTGACCCAAATATGATATATGTGAAGTTTACAATTTTCTATTTCTACATCCTTCCTTTTATTCTATTAAGTAGATGTTAATAACAATTATAAAACATTATAATATGAGGTATGCATAATTATATACTTCTCAAAATAAGTTACTAGTAAGCAATGCCAGAAATGTATTAATTTCTATGTATACATATACTTAGGATTGCCTGAAGCTTTTATTATTAAAAAAACAAATTGACCTGGCTTTTTTTTATAACATATTGAGGCTTCATTATTCAAATATGGTTAAGTATATGGAGTTTATATACTATGTTCACAAATTTATGAAGATGTCCCTCTGTTCTTAGTACCAACCAATTATAAGTACCTTTCCTCGGCATGTGTGTTAAAACATTTACAATTCATCTATCTCACAGAAGCTGTACTATTTTTAAAAACATATTTGTATTTAAATTGTGCTTAATTTATGCTTAGGTTTATATAATTGACATCAGATATAGTCATCGGGCATATCTAGTACTTGACTTTCTTTCCTATTTCAGTCTTATCATCTGATTCAAATATAATGTCTATTATGTTCACAATATCTGTAATTTCTTATTTTGTCCTCTGGGCCTTTGCTCTTGTTCCTCCCTCAGTATGTCAACAGCTCTTGTTATCAGATCACAAACCATCCAATTCAGCTTCAGTATTTCTTTGGACATTTCTCAGCCATTTCTATGTGGTTGAGGAATACCCTGGACTTTGTGATATGACTAATACCATATGAGACCATGGCAATTTGCTCTATTGGTACAGCATATTTTCAGGGAATATCTACTGGATGGAAGGTTTGCAACTAATCCACAGTAGCATAATGACAGCATTCGTGGTTTGGCACTAAATTTCTCATGTGAAAGGGGTTCTTCCAAGCCACACTTGATCTAAGGAATCTCTACAAGAGACTGGAAGACCATTTAAATGAAAAAAAGAAAACTCTGCCCTCAGCTTCTTGGGAAGAGGGTTCTATTTGTGAGACAAAGTACATGTTTCAAATGCAAACCATGTCTGAGGGTGGTGTAAAGTGCACAAAAAGATGCAGAAACAAAGCTTATACTTCAATGTCTGTACATTGCTGCTAGTTCACCATCCCAGATACGGACATTTGTATACACTCAATTTGGCAACAAGAGGCATCTTATAGATGTGCACAGCATCATTAAGGATGCAGGGAAGACACCAACTAGCAATTCCAGCTGTGCTTGCCATTACTGGCTATGATACCAACTGCTTTTATGCAGAATGGAAAACTGGAGGTTTTGAATATTCTCAAGCAATGCCAAGACTTCCTTGAAATGTTGTTAGCTCATGGAA
The DNA here is from genome assembly GCF_016097555.1 of Gigantopelta aegis. Taxonomy (NCBI): domain Eukaryota; kingdom Metazoa; phylum Mollusca; class Gastropoda; order Neomphalida; family Peltospiridae; genus Gigantopelta; species Gigantopelta aegis. The sequence continues at coordinate 63,137,073 of NC_054701.1, read as the reverse complement.
GTTAAGCAAAAATTGATGTTCATATATTTAAGAAGCAGATCGTTTCATATACCTTCTCTATGGGAGTGCAGGTGCGAATAACATACAAAAAGATCATGACTTGAGAAATATCTGGAAATGTTTGTTGCCAAACCAAGGATGATAATATTGAACAACAGTAGAGTATAAATCAGCCTTCTCCACTCTACATGTATGCATTCACTGAGAATGCTCTGAGAATGCACATAAAGAGAACAAATTGCCAAGTTGTCATTTGGTATCAGTCATGCCAGGCATACCAGGCTATTCCCCAACCAAATTGTCATATGGCTGAGAAATTTTAGAAGGCACACTAGAGATGAAATAGTGATATGATACCATGAGAGCTGATGGACATACTGAGTAGAGTCTGGAGAAGGAGAATACCAGAAATTGTGAACATGACCGACATATTTTAATTGCATGAAAATGCAAAGGAATATGAAAGGAAGTCAAAACTTTCCTAGACAATATTTGATGTAGAAACTAATTATATACACTTGAGCATAAGTTAAGCACAATGTAAATATAAAGGCAAATCTAAAAATATTACAAACACAGACTAGTATAATATGAACTTCTGTGAGATAGATGACTTGTACATGTAATGCAAAAGAAATTATGGTAGGTACACAAAACTGATGCTTTAAATTTTTAACACTGGTGTTTAGTAAAGAGGGACATATTCATAATATTGATGCACATACATGTATACTCAACAAAATTAATTAAGGGCTAGTAAACTTTCTTATATTATAATATAATTCTTTGTTACTGTCATATTATTTTAGCATGTTTTGGTCATATATATGCCTTCTATACATTGTTTCAGTAAACTTTTACTGGTTATACACGCAAAAAACACTGGGTATTTCACATACTTAGGCAAGTATTTGTTACACATTTGTTCAGAATCTTTTTTGTCATTGTGTTCCCTCAAAATTGTTATTTAAGTCATTAAGTTTAAGAACATGCCACAATGCTGACAACTTTCAACGGAAGAAGTTGTATTTTCCCCCATATTAAAAGGAAAATGCTAAAATATCTATTGGATCTTAATTAATTTTGTTGAGTATAGTATAGGCAGATATACTGAACCATATTTGAATAATGCTGCCTCAATATATTAAATACAATGCAATTTTTAATAGTAAAAGGTTCAAGCAGCCCAAAATACGTGTAAATATAGAAAATAATGCATTTCAGGCATTGCTTAACTTTTGCCGATGAGTATATCATTATTAATACCACATATTGCATTGTTATTTGGTTTGTTACTATTAACATCTAGTATAGGATGAATATCATTCATTTTGGCCTTATATCTGTTAAACATTTATATGGATGACAAATTTATCACTATATTTAATTTTTCAATATAGTGTTTTTGGAACACAAAATGTGCAACGGTACCCCCATTCAAATGGCGATATTTTTTATAATCCACCAACATTTTTGCTGCAGACAAGCAGATATTAAATTCATATATAATGAGGTATCTAAAAATACTTGTCTCCAAAAATCCCTAGTGGGGGGAGGGTTTCGGTATCTGGCCCATGGACTATTATATTTAAAAGGATGAAAATGACAGAATGGAGATAATCTGGTTATATTGTTTACAAATATTTTATTTCTTGAATAGCCTTATTTATGCTTTTTTTGTACTTTATTTATGCTGCCGTTTGAAACCAATATATGCTTTATTATAGCTTTTTCTATTCCTCTGTGGCTCTTGCTTTAAAATTATTTTATTATTTTATTTATTATTTAATATACTTGAAAATATAGGCATATTTAAATAAGTTTAAAACTGATATGTAATGGTGTTTTTGATATGTAATGGGTGGGGGAAAACCCTCAACAGTGTAGGAAGATTAATTGATGAGAGATAGGGGTAATTTATTATAAATTAATAATTTCCTTTAACATACTATGTTATTTTTTTATTTCTATATATTTTCTGGACTTGGTGAATTTTATATTTCAAAAGTATGTAACACTTTTATAATTTAATTCTTATGTTTATTCCATACATACATTTTTATATAAACTATATTTTTATGTATTTTTTCTCAAATGGTTTAAGCAGTGCTCAGCATGTGACTGGGTTGTTTTTCAGTGACAACAATGGAATTGGTCAGAGTGGTTCGTTTGACAATAATCCTGAGAAAATGCCGCTGGGTCCTTATGATGCAGACAGCCTTGAGGAGTACGGTGATGTCGATCCAAGTCGCTTTAATGAAGATGGCTCTTTCATTGGTCAATATGGAGACCAGAAGGTGGAGCCTATCGACACGCCCAACCCATCTGGTCTGTCAGCATTATAGATCCGCCCCCTGGATGGAAATTATTCGCAGATTTCATTGTTTAATTTACTTTGGCAAAATGTTTTTGTTTTTATCCTGAAAGTGTTGTTAATGGATATGTCATGTTGACTAAGATACAAGGAGGATATATAATTTTAAAAAAACAATATTTACAAGACTATTTATGTGACATCATGACATTCCATATATGGTAATGCTCTGCATAAAAAGAAAAAAGGAGGAAGATGATTGGATGACTTGCATAAGAGGATGAACATAATCAGATGCCTCTTAAAGGAGGAAGGTTTTGATTGGATACAATACACCGGAGCAGGAAAATGATTGGATGTTCTGCATCAAAATGAGTACTGAAAGCAGACGTGTACAGACAAAAAGATTTCTGCTGTGCAATATTTTGTGCTATTACTAAGGTTCTGCAGTGCTGGGTTCATGGCACAGTCTTCCCAATTATGGAAGTTGGAATAACAAGGAGTTCCATTTACAGTGGTTTATTACGATTCGCCTTATGGTTGGTTCATTGTAGGAGACCCACATTTTTAATAATCATTTTTGCAATTTATGATATATTATTGAAGTTTATTTTTACTAATTTTCATCCAAAATGTGAGAAATTATATTTTATTCTTAAATTTGCCATGTGATGCAAGTTAGTTCTTTTGATCAGTACAATGCTAGTGATGTAGTGTTAGACACATCGTATTGTTGGTTGTGAACATTATGCTTCTGTGTACTGTAGTTGTAATCTATAGTATTAATGTATGCCAGTGCTATGGTAAGCGGTTTTGTGGTTGTGCTTGAACACAGAAGTGATTGGATATGTAAATATACATAAAAATGGTATATTTGGATACAGAGATTGGTTGACAGTTTGTCAGTATAGCATGTGCATACCCTTAACTAATGGCTGAAGTCTAATACAGAAATGAATGTCAATATATTCAGTTAAAAAAATAAAGTCTTCATTTGTATGCTACTCGACATTTGATAAGGGATCATGAAAGAAATTTTATTCATAAAAAATAGTTTTTATTGCGTAAGTAATTTATACATTATTTGGCCTCTTGGAGTTGTCTTTGGTCAGAATCCAAACTATGTGCTTGATTGGACACTTTTTATAAGACCAAGATATATGTACGGTTCTGTCCTGCCTTATATCAAAGATGATATTTAAAATAAAAGATAAATTGAATCAGCATTTGGATTAATTACAAGGGCTCTAGAAATCATTACTACTATTTCTAAAACTACCATTTTGATGGGACACGGTAACACATTCATTTTTTATGCGTGCTATCTTTACGGGTGTTACAGGAATACATTAAATTGCCTGTTGAAATTCAATATTAAGGCATCCGCTATTTACAATTTTTACACTGATCAACATGACAGGAAATGATTTAATATTATTACTAAACAAGAGAGAGTTAATGAGTGAACATAATTGCTAGATTGAGTAATGGATTAAATTCATATCCCTATTAAAGGTCGGGCAGTATTCATGCTTCAAAACAGGTTTGTATAAACCATGATTGTTTTAAACACCTCACGGTTACATAGCATGTGTTTAGTAACAATTATGACTTGTTATAAACACATTTGCAGTTACATAACGTGTTTGTTAACAATTATGACTTGTTATCTACTAAGTACTAAGCCAACCTTTGAAAACCCCCCCAAAACCCATTGTGGTTTGCTGCAGTACAATTGATTTGATGAACTCCACTGTAATATATGACCATCTTCTTGTAATAGGATTTTGGCTACCATACATCGGTTCTCATATATATTGTGTGCAGTTACTAAATACTAGATAATGTTTTCAGATAAATAAAAAACCCAATTCACCGACACACTGCTATGACGTATCAGATGGCAGGTAACCAGGAATGTTTCAACGCTTCCCAAAACGACACAGAAGCAGTTTTAAAACATGGTCAGACCATGCGTAATGTACAGCGAGTAGAAATGCACACTGTGAATCTGTAAACTTTGTATATCGTAGTCTACTGTGTCACGTAGTAGTGTTTTAATAATAGAAGTCACGTACGGCATACATGTATGTGTTTAGAAGCAAGTTACTGTTACAAGCTTTTTAACAAAGATTTCATTATATAAATGATTCGGATTTGTTTTTAAATACTTTGTATTCATGTAATATCTAGTACATGTTTTAACAAATGTAAGCTAATTGACTTTATGAGAATCTGTTCACAGCTTGAAAATGTGTGTGTGTGTGTGTGTATATTGTATAGAGTATCGTCATCCATCATTGAAGTTGGTTATCAACTGTTACGTTTACACAAGCACATCATTATAGTTTGTCACCTCATGTTTCTGTTTATTTTTGGTAGTAATTACAACAGGAGAAGAAGCTGTTAAAGGTATTGTTTATTATAAATATATCATTATAAATTTAATCTTAAAATATTGTATCGTTTATAATGACAACATTATACTGAGGATTACCATTTCACTGTTTTACATGACTAAGATGTTAATGCTTATATGACGAGTTTAATTGCTGGAGTGCTGATCACTGTAATTGTGACTGAAAGGCAGAAAACATATATAGTTATACTTGTCGGAGTTTTTAGTCGAAGTATAAACATTGTAATGATGGCCATTGTAACACTGGTTGACCTTTTACTGAACTTGTAATAGTTGATAAAATATATTAGGTATATGACATAATGACATACATGTATGTAACACTAGCAGTCCATTTTTCCATTATAGTTTTAGTACAGATTCAACTTAAAGGTATATTAGCTTATCAGCTAACAGTTTTTACAATATTGCTTTAAACCTGAGTGGAAATATAAGACCACTTATAGAAAGTTTTTTTTAACTCACAGTATGTTAGGTTTAATTTTGTATTTTGGCTTGTTTGTGTTTTGGGTGGGGTTTTTTATCATCGTACAGCCCATTTCAAACCCAAGTGCAATAAGTATAAATGTTTTCACTGCCATGTTGCATAATATTGGAATCATGGAACATCCAATCATAATTGACATTTCACGATTCACGTTTTCCCATAGGGTAAACCAATCATAATCAAGATAACTTCTGTTCATGTTTTCCTTACACTAACCAATCACAGTCTACATTACATTGGTTCATAATTTCAGTTGGGCAACAAATCCCAATCAAGACCACACCAGTTTATAATTTCAGTTGGGCAATAAATCCCAATCAAGACCACTCCAGTTCATATTTTCAGTTGAAAAATTAGTGGTAATCTTCATTATTTCAGTGCATAATTTCAGTAGAGTAACCAAATTTTAATGTATATCACTACAGATGATATTTTCAGTAGAACACCTACTGTCATAGTCCGAGCTGGTTTAAGGATCCGTAGGGTCTGTAGCACAAATAACAGCGGGGCCTCCTTCCCAGGATGTATATTTATAACCCCCTCTGGGAGAGGGGAAAAAACGACCTGGGGAAAATAAACGTACACATTACCGTGGGGCCCCCTGAAGCATGGGGGGGGGGGGTTGGGGGGCATATCACATGCTACATGTTCTAGGATAAACTGGCTCTGGTCATAATACAATGTATATATGCCACTGATACTCAGACTAAATATTTAATACTTACATTTTACATGGAGAGCTTAGAATCTAGCTTTTCTTGCAGTTTAAATTTTTGTTTACATTTTTTCTTTTCTTTTTTATTATGTTGAAAACTTATTTTGCTTGAAGCCTAATTAATTAATTAGTTTTGTTTAATGTACTTTCGCCTCAACTGAAACGAAATATACAAAGGTCATTAATATTGGCATGTTTTTAAATGTGTCCAATTTACAAATTATAAAAGTAATAGAGTTCACCCATTTGATAGTTGATAAAAGCTAATGATTATAATATAGGGCCTTTGTATATTTTTTATTTTGGAGAAATCATTTTAATTTATTGTTAGAATACCCCCATTTTATTCCATTAACTACCTCTTTTATTTCAGCTCTTGTTGAATGTTTGCCTGTTGAGTAATTTAATTTTTTTTAAATTCATGAATGAGTTGGATAGATGTGCCAAATACCTGCATTCCTTAGTTTGGAGGTACACTTCCAGTATTGTAGTGTTTAGTTCAAAGGGCAAACAACCCATTGTTTTAACACTTTCACCTCGACGTCTTTTTCACATGATGGCAATTAATTTTGAAAGGATCTTGTCATTAACTCGCAAAATTAAAATTGTTCATTTCTCTATGTGGTGTTTTCTAAAGAATTATTTGGTGACATTTTTAGTGTGTGTGTTGTGTGTGCATGTGTAAAAACATGTGTACACTTAGAGTGTGCATGTGCATCAAGGATTTGAACCCCTTCAAAAACATCCACATGTATTGTCTTGGACAAACACTTTTTCACAGATTTTTTGTAAAATGATATTAACTGTAAATATCTGAAATGGCCATCTGATTCCATTTTACCATACTAGACAAACCTAAGACGAAAAGAGGGTGAAAGTGTTAAAAGTATTTTATTAATCTTTGCAGTTAGTACATTGTATGATTTGTTCTGTTTAAGTTCTTAGGCAACATTTTTATTTAAAAGAATTTAATATAATCTTATTTAATGTTGTTTCATTTGTGTTGTTACATTGTGTTGCCATACGTTTTGTATCGGTTATTATTTCCATCTGTACATGCCTTTTGTTATATTATGTTAGTGTTTATAGCTTCCACTGTTCTGTAAAGTCCTCCACTGGTAGCTGTAGGTGGCGTTAGTGACAACAAGTGAAAGACAAACACCCATTCACAATTATCAACATTTCATAAATCTAAAACTATGGGGAAGGGAGTTTAAAAAAAATAAAATTAAAATACATTTAGCAAAATTGTAATGTTTTATGTATGCTTTAAGAGAGAGGGAGGAGTGTAGTAAAAACATTTTTTATCTTTTTAAAATGTTGATAATTATGAATAGTCCATATCCTGTATATATATATGTATGTATGTACATGTAACAAATAATCATCATCATAGTGTGTTTGATTTTTGCTGGAAAAGAGATCTGATTTGTTTTAAGTTCTGACATTTATTCACTGATTACACTCAATCTTTTGTCTTCTCCAATAGAGATTTCTGTTTTATTTTAATCTGAGGGAAATTATTTGCAAGCTGCTTTATGTATATGTAGTGAACATACCATAACAATCGAGAATGATTTTAAATCTGTTTACAGTATATGGCTGGTAACAAATACATGTATTGAAAAATAATGGTCTTATTTGAAATCTGTCATGGCCAAGTATTTTGCTTGTTATTATAAATTGTTTTTAAATTTAAAGGGATATGTTATACAGTAATCTCTAACAGATTGATTTATTGAGTATTTTCGAAATAAATTAAGGAGATGATAAAAGGTAGAGATTTTGTTCAGAGAAATATGTTGATCTGAACCCAACTCCTTTTTGCCCATCAGTGCTATATTTATATCACATTTAATCAACTGTATGTCATTGTGGTAGTGTGGTCATGACCAAGATCTGGATGTCGAACAAAAGACATGAAGTATTGTCATTTCCTTTTGTAATTCGTTCATTAATGAATCTCGTGTCTTTTCGCATTTATTCATCATTTATCCACATTTAGAGAGGATTTTCTCTTATATTAGTACAATCATATTTATTTTATACTGTTTCTGTTTTATACTTTGATATTATGTTCTTAGTTTCTATGAATTATGTAGAATAAAGAAATGGGCAGTAGACTCAGTCTTTTGAAGACATTTCTGTGTACAGAAAAAGGACGACTTGAGTGGTTTAGCACCGATTCATGACAAAACATTTGCATAATTATTCACCATACAGCAAATGCCATGTATTTTTAAGTGTATTTGTAATCTACATTTCACTCCCTAATAATGTTTAATGGGATATATAGAAAAAGAATTTAAATTAAAACAAACAAAAATGTTATGTGATTTATACAATTCAATGTTACATTTTCAATATAATAATATTCATGGTGAAGATAATTTTACATCATAGTGAGTACCATATTTTCTAAGTGACCATAACTACATAAAATCATGTGGAATATAAAAGAGTTACCCTCGTTATGTAGTTGTTTTGCATAACTAAAACATTCCTTTTATCTGTGTGTGTTAGTTTAGTTTACTTGTTTCATTAGATTTTATAAGACAAACCTATTCCTTGACAAGAAGTCCAAGGGATGGTCTTAATTTTCATTAATTGTCTACAAATAGTAGTGCACTAGTACAACTCTAGCATGTCAAGTGTATTACTGACCATGATGTTAACATAATTACAGTTGATGGAAGTCTTGTTATAGATAGTGACCGTTCTTAGACTGACGACCAGTTCACAATGTTAACTCTTTACAAAGATTGCCTTTTGAGTTAAGGATAAAATCTTCTGTGCTAGAGGATATCATGAGTTACGGATAAAATCTTCTGTGCTAGGAGATATAATGAGTTACGGATAAAATCTTCTGTGCTAGGAGATATAATGAGTTAAGGATAAAATCTTCTGTGCTAGGAGATATAATGAGTTACGGATAAAATCTTCTGTGCTAGGAGATATAATGAGTTAAGGATAAAATCTTTTGTGCTAGGAGATATAATGAGTTACGGATAAAATCTTTTGTGCTAGATCTAACAAAAGTGTTTGTAATTATAAAATGTGTTGACACATCCAACTAATTGAAGTTTCCACAGGAAAGTGTTTACTGCCAAACGGATGATGACTTGATTCTCCTTTCATTTATTGTCCTGGAGCCTAATTCTAATTCACAAAGGTCTCTTAGGCTCTGTTAGATAACATAGCATCTTCTTTGCAAGTCTTTTAGCATTGCACTGTTTAGATTGCAAAGTTCTGAGAGTTTAGTGAATTAGGCCCCTGGTCGTATGTAATGTAAAGAATCTTGAAATGTTTGTTTAAAATTATTTTTCATGTTTCCTCAGTCATGTTATGACAAAGAGTCTTAGATAACTTGGTTAAGTTCAAAGCATATTAACAGATATGTTAGCAATTAAAATTCAAAGATAATTTTGTGGAACTGGCCCCTGGAGTTTACTTGCCTCCATTTAAACTGTTTATGTATAACTGACTTGTTTTTATTACCAACTTGTGTTTGTCAACTTGCCACCAGATGAATGGGTTTGTTTTGATGAGGTTTATTACACACTATATGTTGAAGGATGGGGTGGGCTGTTTTTTTTTTTTGTTTTTTTAATTGGATTACACACCAAGTGGGTGTTTGTATACATATATAGGTATAATTCGGATAAGAAAATGTATGATTTCATTTTGGTAAAATGAGTTTTTACTGGAAATTTTATTATGTGTTGTTAAAGTGATCAATAACATTTAGGAACAGGAGATTAAAAATACATCATGATGCAAAACGTAGTGTTTTACCGGTATGTCATGGTAATTCTGTTGAATGAATATAACCCATGTCCCCCAGATTGTTGCCTGAGAGGTAGGTTGATCATTTATGAACATTCTTTTTTTGAGGCTTTCAGGTGGACAGAGGAAATTCACAATAAAACCTTAATGAATTTATACATTGTGCTTTATACAAGTGGATCACACAATACAATGAAAATTGGTTTTCCATAGATTGTATTAGAACATAAAATCTTGATCATCTTTCAAGCGTTTTTGGGGGAAATAAAGGACCATTTCTAAGTTCACCCAATAGATCATACTGGGGTGGGGTGGGGTGGTTGGAAGGCATTTAGTTAATGCCAATGTTTCTTCGTTGAAATGTTTTCAAACAAATCATTCATCACTGATCAACCCATGTTTCAACTTTCATGCCATTTGCCATTTTATCAACTTTCTCTTGGTCACAATATTGCCCGTGTTTCAGGGAATAAACTAAGGCACTGAAATGCCTTCATTTATTTATCTGTTTGATTTTGTAAGTTCACTTTAAAAAAAGAAAAGAAAAAAAGAATGAATATAAATTAGTAAATTAAACTATTCAGTGTTTTATGCAGGTTGTAAAATTCAGGTTAACAAATTTATGTTGGGGAATACGGATTCACTTTTTTGTTGTTGAAAGATTGGCAAAAGGTAGTTTATTATAGCAGTTCCTTTGTTACAATAATATCTTTACATTAATATCTGTTAAAGTATAAATACATACTAACGAGGCTTGCTGTTGGTTTTTATTGGGGAGGGGGTGGTTCCTGTTTTTCATGCTGGGGTATTATTAACCATTTATCCATTAATTTATTCTTGGACACAGTTTTTTTTTAATAAATATTTTGCTGTGAGATTTCATTGGCAACATTTAAATAATTCAGTCAATGTCCAGGGGCCTAATTCACAAAGATCTCTTAGGCTCCGCTAGACAACAAAGCATCCTCTTTGCAAGTCTTTTAACATTGCACTCGAAGATCGCAAAGTTGCGAGAGTTTAGTGAATTAGGCTCCAGTTATGTGTTGGACCTGAAGAGCAAGCAAACAGTGCCTTTACAGCTGTCCAGTTTTTGTGGAAATTATTCCAGTATTGTGACCAAAAGAGCAGCACCATGTAAAGACGATGTATATAATTGATGTATTGATGTTATATATATATAATCTGCTGATACCTACTTGTGCGTTATACATGCTTGGTGTAATCATTTCATTAATTACTAGACTTACTTGTTTTAACTGTCCATGGCCACCGCAGCATAATACTACTATACATCAAGAAATGTTGCCATTTTTATTGGTTTTAATTTTGATTAGACTTTTTTTTAAACTTTAAAATAAAAACAAATTCAGTAATTTGTTTTATCATTATTATGTTTTATCATTGTCATGTTTTATTGCTTTAAAAGTGAAAAAGAAGAAGAAAAGATTATTTATAAACTGTCCAATTTATTAGGAACAGTCCATTTATCATTATTCGTAACATATTCTGTAGGGAAAAGACTTTGCTGGTGATTGCTTACCTGGACTGCATTGAATAGAGAAATTTACATACAAGTTCTAAATCAATCAGTAGAAAAAAGCCTTTTGCATATTGTTAAAAAAGTTAGATAAATGTTCGGTTGACTACCAAAAAAAGTTCTTTAATATATATCATTTTACACTGGTTTAGATTTGGAATCGGTACCGTTGATGTTCACCAACCTATTTTACATTCATTATTCCAGCAATAGGTCTAATGGTGTGTGCTTATGTTTTAAGACTTGGAATCAGTACCTTTAATGTTTACTAACCTATTTTATATTGATTGTTCCAGCAATGTGTCTAATAGTGTGCTGGTATGCACTCTGGTCTAGTGACTTTCTTGATGTTTAGTAGCTATGTTGTACTGGCTGCTGTTGTAATGTTTAGTAAATCTGGTATTGCGAAGGTTATCGCTGTGCCAGTGTGTCACCCGTTTTCATAAATTCTTTGCTAATAACGTTGGTTTGTGCTAACCTTTTCACATAAATCAAAATAAAATTAAACTGTGCTTTGAAAGTGGAGTGTCTTGTTATTTTTTAATACTTCAGAATTGCAGATAAAGATATTGCTTTAGGGGAGGGGGTAAAAAGATAGTTAAATTAGAGCCAAATCATTGGTTATGATTCTGAATTCACTTTATTTACAGTTGTATGATGATTATCTCTAGGGGCAGGAGTCAAGTTAAGTCAGCGGACCCATTGGGTTTTTCCCCATCCCAGACTGTCTTACGACTGGTATATCAAAGGCCATGGTATGTGCCGTCTTGTCTGGGAAAGTGCACATAAAAACTGCCTTGCTGCTAATGGTAAAATTGTATTGTAGCAGGCTTTCCACTGAAGATTATGTGTCAGAATTACTAATGATAAGTGCTCTAGTGGTGTCATTTAACAAAACGAACACCTCGATGGATCGTCCAGGACCAGATATTGCTCCAAACATTTTTATTGGTAAAAATAATCTTGTGGAGTTGAGGTCTAACTGATTTGTGTTGGTGTGCCTTATAGAAGGAAAAGGGAGACAATGCAACAAGATAAGTTGTCTGATATTCTTGAGATCCACTGCAATGACAAATTCAAGAACTAATTTGTAAAGCTGAGACAACAGAGAATAATGCTTCAAACAATATTTCAAAAGCTGGTTTTAATTTGTAAAAGTTGCAACAAATATTTGGCACATGACATAAAAATTACATAAATTCCTTAAATGGTTAGAAAACAGAAATGTATATTTGCAATAAATTGGTCAATACTAAAAATTAGTACAAATTCATAAAAACATTCCCTGCAAGTATTTTAGGCTTAACTAGAATAATACAATCGTGACTTATTTGGACACTTTCTGTGAATGGGTTTGTTTTCTATTCCAAGCAGTGCTTCCATGACTGGTATATCAAAGCCTGTGGTATGTACATTCCTATCTGTGGAAAAATGCATGTAAATGATCCCTTGTTGGTAATACAATTTTTTTTTAGCCAAATTCCTCCGCAGACGAAACTGTTATGCATGGTCAAAATATATCTGCACAATGCATTCGAAAGTGCATCTCCAATTGGGCTATTTCTCACTCCAGCCAGTGCACCACGACTGGTACATCAAAGGCCGTCGTGTTATGTGCTATTCTGTCTTATGAGATGGTGTATATAAAAGATCCCTTGCTGCTAATCGAAAAGAGTAGCCGATGAAGTGGCAACAGCGGGTTTTCTCCCTCAATATCTGTGTGGTCCTTAATCATGTGTCCAATGCCATATAACCGTAAATAAAAAATGTGTTGAGTGCATCATTAAATAAAGCATTTCCTTCATTTGTAAGTGCATCTGGCAAAACGGTGATTAATTCCATGAATCTCTAGTGCCTCGTCTATAGGAGGGCATTATTAATCAATGTACTCTAGTGATTTCGTTAAACAAAACCAACTTTACCCTTCATGAATATGCCAGTAGTCATGGGCGTATGACCCGGGGGGGCAATTGCCCCCCCCCCCAAATTCGGGCAAAACGGTGGGAAAAATTCGGGAAAACCCCCTCCAGCCCCCCTAAATCAAAGAGTCCCCATACGCCCATGCCAGTAGTAGAGTGGGTGGAGAAAGCAATAAGTATTGTGCGTAGTTCATCAAAATAAACATTTAAGCACATTGTTTATTATCATGTTCATTGAAAGTCAATATATATATATATATATATATATATATATATATATATATATATATATATATATATATATATATATATATATATATATATATATATATATATATATAACAGCACAGTCACCTTGCTGGACTAGTATTATATGGTAAAAAATGAAAGGCAAAGAAAATGAAATGAGCAAAAATGCTTTCAGTAAGTATTAGAAACACTAATAATTTATGTACATAAACATTTACATGAAGTTTGGATTATCTGTACTGGTTCTATAGTGTATCAAAAACTACAGTAAAACCGTTTAAACCGGACGCCCTAGGGACCAAGAAAAATGTCTGGTTTTAAGAGGTATCCTGTTTAGAGAGGTTAAGTTCTGTATTGATTTTTAAAAAAGGACCGTGAAAAATGTCCGGTTTTGAGGGAATTCCGGTTTACATAGGGTCCGGTTTTGAGAGGTTACACTGTAGTTCAGATGCAAAATGTGCTACCACTGGACCTCAGTCAGTAGTTATCTCCCTTTACCTCTACTTTCTGCAGTATTCAGATTACCATCCTATTTTAATTTTTTAGACATAGAATTTGTAAAAAAAACAATACAATAGTAAAAAAAAATACATCTCAATTCTATTTTGTAATCATCTACACAAATTCAAAGCAAAAGTATTGATCCCATGGTTTGCACAAATCCTGGATGCAGTGTGTTCATGAGTAAGTGATTTTGGTAACTATTGCTACCACTATGTAGATGCTGTCTGTTAGTCACCGCATTCCATTAACGCGATATTACATGCAAATTTATCAGTACAGTGCATATAACATTTTATCCATGTATGCAATTCAGCATGCTTGATAAAAAGTCGATCGAAGAGTCATTTTTCTGTAAAGTATTTACTTTTGGTTGAAAAGTACACTTCAACAATGTTAAATTGTGCATAGTAATCTGTTCATAAAAACACAGATATGAAAAAGCACATTTCTCAATAATGTAAAGCTGGCCTTACAGTTATAAACCTCTCTGTTTTTGGTAAATATAGCCTCATACTTTTTTCAAACAACCTCCTATTTTTCAAACATAGTGAACATACTGTGGGTGTACCCAAGACTTGTGCCTTCTAATCTGTTTCATGTTTCTTTTCAACAATAAAACACAAGCCTAAAAATAATCAATTCTTGATATTTTAGGACCAAGCAATTAAAATATGTTGTACCTAGTTTCACAAGCCAAGACTACTACTATCCCATATCTGTACTCCATTTTTCCGTTATGACACATCTATTGTATAAAGCAGGGGTGGGAATTCTCCTCGGATCAGCTGTTTTCCTCTCATGGAACATTGCGTTTCCACGCATTTTAATCGTCCTTTCCTCCGAAATGTGTCAGATGGCACAGATTTTAACCTAGGATTTCATGAATTTCCGGGACCCCTCTAGATTTCCTCTTTTTGTACAGTTTACCAATTCCCACCCCTGATAAAGTGGCATCACACTATGCACCATTTCATTGTAAGCTCCAGTCATGCTGCATAATTTGTATAAATCCAGGCTGTAAGATTATGAGGTGGAATCTCAAAATATCTAGATTATATAATTTTTACGATTCTGGTGCAATTCTTTCTTTGTTAAAAAACCCCCATCAAATTCAAGCCTGCATAGCAGTGTTTGAAATATGTTGAGTGTCTACTAGTAGCTTCTTCCATCAGCCCATGGAAAGAAAGAAAGAAAAATGTTTTAAATTGATGCACTCAACACATTTTATTTATGGTTATATGGTGTCAGACATATGGTTAAGAACCACACAAATAGCCTAATGGGCCCACCGACGTGGATCAATCCTACACCGACCGCGCAAAGGCTGTGGTATGTCCTACCCTGTCTGTGGGATGGTGCATATAAAAGATCTCTTTGCTGCTAATTGGAAAGAGTACCCCATGAAGTGGCGACAGCATGTTTCCTCTCTCAATATCTGTGTGGTCCTTAACCATATGTCCATAACCATATAACCATAATTAAAATGTGTTGAGTGTATCGTTAAATAAAACATTTCCTTCCTTCAACAAACTCTTGACGTGCCCCTTTTCAGAATTTTGAGACCCCCCCCCCACTTTACAAAATTCTGGATCCGCCTCTGCATGGCAAAGAGATGAAGAATGGATACAGCATTGTAGTAGCCCTGGCCTTTCTGTGATGAGTTAAACCAGTACAGATGATAAAACACACAACACTAGCAGTGTTACGGAGGACGTCCACACCACCGAATGGCTACCTACCACAGCACAAGGAACTTCCTTCAACATGACCCAAAACTTCTGTTCGGCTAAACCTAAATAGTTTTCTGCGACACACTTAAATAGTCCTGCACTGTTCTCGTCCGTTTTGAGCACAACTAACCGAGAATCGGGGATTCCGCTGTAACTCGTGACGACGGCGCTTTCTCCAGAAACTATGGGAATGTCGTTCCTCAGCCACGTGATACTTGGAACCGGGCTGCCATCCACTCTGCACATGAGATCTAATGCCTCTCCAGTGTTGACCGTGACAGTCATGGTCTCCTCACCTTTCAGCTTTGGGGTCCCTTTATAATACAAACATTAACATGTGTTAAGTATAAGAATTCTTTTTTCTTTCTTTTTGTGTGAATATACAGAGCTGTACCTAAATATACTCAGGGAAAAGTTCCCTTTTTTTGAGTCTACAAGTTCCCTTTATGTCTATTTTTTTTCCGAGTTTTTTTTCTTTCTGATCACTAGTTATTTTCGGCTAGATAAGACTAATTTATTAATGTATAGCAAAGCAAGTTTATATTCGATTTATCACTGTAATACACCAATAAAATTAGTTTTATATATACATATGTCACTTTGCTTCATCTTTGTCATCATCTGTAATCATGGGCGTATGGGGACTCTTTGATTTAGCTGGAGGGGTTGATTTGCCCGAAATTTTACCCAGATAAAAACTGCCCGAATTTTCCCCACTGTTTTGCCCGAATTTGGGGGGGCAATTGCCCACCCCCCTCCCCGGTTCGAACGCCCATGTCTGTAATGACATAATTTTCTGCATTTTATCGAAGGATTACATTGCTTTTTCAGTGACTTCATTCAATAATGGGGCAGGACGTAGCCCAGTGGTAAAGCGCACGCCTGATGTGCGGTCGGTCTAGGATCAATTCACGTCGGTGGGCCCATTGGACTATGTTTCCCAGCCAATGCACTACGACTGGTATATCAAAGGCCGTGGTATGTGCTATCCTGTCTGTGGGATGGTGCATATAAAAGATCCCTTGCTACTAATGTAAAAATGTAGCAAGTTTCCGCTCTAAGACTGTGTCAAAATTACCATATGTTTGACATCCAATAGCTGATGATTAATAAATCAATGTGCTCTAGTGGTGTCGTTAAACAAAACAAACTTCTTTTTTTCATTCAATAAAAACTGAGTATTTCAAATAACAGCTAAAAGTTTGTAGCTTTAATGTGGTACAGGTCATGAGTGTATTTTGTACAATGGAAAAGAACACAGGAAATAACTTATAACTTCATATTAAAGGTGCCTTATTACAAAATTTGCAAGTGCAATATTTCACCTTTTTTAACATTTATTTGTAACAAATTACAAATTAATTAATCCCACGCATAATCATTCCATCATTAACTTGAGAATATGAAAATAATACTGCTACCTGGTGTAAATAGGGAATACTCAATTTGTATTAATTAAACAGAAAAAAATCTACATCATACATATATTCATCAAAACAGCAGCCAATTCTCCATAAAAAAAAGTTATGGTTGCAAAACATGGATGCATTTGGTCACCCTCTAAAGATTTTTCAATAAAATTAATGTGTTTCCTAGTATTTGAACATTTTATATATATAATATTTATATTACAAAACAAATGTTATTAGAATCACTCACAATGAAGTGACAAATCAAAGGTATTATAGTAATAATAATCTAAAATATTGTATCCTGTCCTGGACAGAGAAGCCGGCCGAGGTCGGCTCTTGTGCCCAGGACATGTGTGCGCTACAACAGCTTGCTCTGAATGTGCACGTAAAGCCCTATAACCTGACCTGACCTAAAATATTGTATCCTGTCCTGGACAGAGAAGCCGGCCGAGGTCGGCTCTTGTGCCCAGGACAGGTGTGCGTTACAACAGCTTGCTCTGAATGTGCACGTAAAGCCCTATAACCTGACCTGACCTAAAATATTGTATCCTGTCCTGGACAGAGAAGCCGGCCGAGGTCGGCTCTTGTGCCCAGGACAGGTGTGCGTTACAACAGCTTGCTCTGAATGTGCACGTAAAGCCCTATAACCTGACCTGACCTAAAATATTGTATCCTGTCCTGGACAGAGAAGCCGGCCGAGGTCGGCTCTTGTGCCCAGGACAGGTGTGCGTTACAACAGCTTGCTCTGAATGTGCACGTAAAGCCCTATAACCTGACCTGACCTAAAATATTGTATCCTGTCCTGGACAGAGAAGCCGGCCGAGGTCGGCTCTTGTGCCCAGGACAGGTGTGCGCTACAACAGCTTGCTCTGAATGTGCACGTAAAGCCCTATAACCTGACCTGACCTAAAATATTGTATCCTGTCCTGGACAGAGAAGCCGGCCGAGGTCGGCTCTTGTGCCCAGGACAGGTGTGCGTTACAACAGCTTGCTCTGAATGTGCACGTAAAGCCCTATAACCTGACCTGACCTAAAATATTGTATCCTGTCCTGGACAGAGAAGCCGGCCGAGGTCGGCTCTTGTGCCCAGGACAGGTGTGCGTTACAACAGCTTGCTCTGAATGTGCACGTAAAGCCCTATAACCTGACCTGACCTAAAATATTGTATCCTGTCCTGGACAGAGAAGCCGGCCGAGGTCGGCTCTTGTGCCCAGGACAGGTGTGCGTTACAACAGCTTGCTCTGAATGTGCACGTAAAGCCCTATAACCTGACCTGACCTAAAATATTGTATCCTGTCCTGGACAGAGAAGCCGGCCGAGGTCGGCTCTTGTGCCCAGGACAGGTGTGCGTTACAACAGCTTGCTCTGAATGTGCACGTAAAGCCCTATAACCTGACCTGACCTAAAATACTGTATCCTGTCCTGGACAGAGAAGCCGGCCGAGGTCGGCTCTTGTGCCCAGGACAGGTGTGCGTTACAACAGCTTGCTCTGAATGTGCACGTAAAGCCCTATAACCTGACCTGACCTAAAATATTGTATCCTGTCCTGGACAGAGAAGCCGGCCGAGGTCGGCTCTTGTGCCCAGGACAGGTGTGCGTTACAACAGCTTGCTCTGAATGTGCACGTAAAGCCCTATAACCTGACCTGACCTAAAATATTGTATCCTGTCCTGGACAGAGAAGCCGGCCGAGGTCGGCTCTTGTGCCCAGGACAGGTGTGCGCTACAACAGCTTGCTCTGAATGTGCACGTAAAGCCCTATAACCTGACCTGACCTAAAATATTGTATCCTGTCCTGGACAGAGAAGCCGGCCGAGGTCGGCTCTTGTGCACAGGACAGGTGTGCGTTACAACAGCTTGCTCTGAATGTGCACGTAAAGCCCTATAACCTGACCTGACCTAAAATATTGTATCCTGTCCTGGACAGAGAAGCCGGCCGAGGTCGGCTCTTGTGCCCAGGACAGGTGTGCGTTACAACAGCTTGCTCTGAATGTGCACGTAAAGCCCTATAACCTGACCTGACCTAAAATATTGTATCCTGTCCTGGACAGAGAAGCCGGCCGAGGTCGGCTCTTGTGCCCAGGACAGGTGTGCGTTACAACAGCTTGCTCTGAATGTGCACGTAAAGCCCTATAACCTGACCTGACCTAAAATATTGTATCCTGTCCTGGACAGAGAAGCCGGCCGAGGTCGGCTCTTGTGCCCAGGACAGGTGTGCGCTACAACAGCTTGCTCTGAATGTGCACGTAAAGCCCTATAACCTGACCTGACCTAAAATATTGTGAAAAAAAAAGTAATACTTACAGTGGTTGGGTCTACCATTGGGTTTCAAGGTCACAGTGAACACTTCATTGGTCACAATATGAACTCTAGTATCATCTGTAGGATGAGATGTTCTTGTGGTTTTAGCTTTCTTCATATCTGTTGTAGTTTGCACAACAGTAAACCTAGTCACCTGATCTTGATCAGATCGAACAGCCGTCGTATGGTCCTGTTTTTCAGAAGATTTGGACAGGTCATAATTAACAGTGGTTTTCATTAGCACTTCACTTTTCTTTGTGGTTACAGTACTTATGTTCTCTCTATTGTCATTGCTTGTAAAAGAAATAGTTGTGGCGTTACTTAAAACAGTTACAGTGGTATTAATTCTAGTGCTTGCAGTCATGGATTTTGTCGTAGTAGTAGAGTATAACAATGCTGTAGTATTTTGAAAATCTGAAGCGGATATTTCCATATGATTTTCATCACTTGGAATCGGCAGAGATTTATTGCTGTTTTCCATTGCACTAGAACTGTTTTCAGTAGTGTTTAAGACAGGGGGGCTAATACTAGTGTATTTTTCTGTAGTTTTTTCACTGAATTCGGGTTCGTAATCTTCATACTCGTCAAAATCATAATCCATCATTGTTCCATTTCCTGAGCCTGTTTGTTCTATACCTGTTACAAAACAAATGTTATATAAACAATTAGTGAAAAATAAATCAATGGTTATTAGATAGTGTAAAATATTTTGGGGGCTTTTACTTCTTTTTGTACCAATAAATTACAAATATCTTACAACTTTTTGTTTAAATTATCAATTTTACCAATCCAGTGTTTTTGGTCATCTCAGTAGCAAGCCAAACAAAAAGGTACGTACTTCAGAAAATAGGGTAAGCTCAAATAGCTATGGTGTGTGTCCTGAACAGAGTGCTTTAGCCTATAAATTACAGAGAACTTATTATACAAGCTTGTGTGTCGTACTGATTTTACGAAATGAGTGTCAGGATTTTTTTATTGGCCGAGCAAGAGCAAGTGTAATAATTTTTTTATTATCCACATTATCCATAATATTATTTTTATGAATGTCAAAACGTTTCAAACATAACTAGAAGGAGACGACGAAATGATGTTATTTTGGTAAGTGATTACACATAGCTAAGACCCAGGGAAACTGCATTATGTTATGACATCGTTTCCCAAAATTACGTCATTTCTTGTGCACGTGAAATCATTATGACACACAAACGTGATAATACTGATTATATTTCTCTGATTATTTTGAACTAAAGTATATAAATATATATATATATATATATATATATATATATATATATATAGAGGAGGTGGTTAATCAAAGAAGATAACAGTAAGGAGGGACTGGGGCACTGACAGATCCGGGGGGGGGGGGGGGGGGGGGGGGGGTCACATGGATTCTTTTTGAAGTACACTTGTTAATGAATTTTTTTTTTAAATTCATCATCCACAATATATAACCCTAAACTGCATAGAAAAAAAGCATTACTAAGCATCTTTATTTCAAAATTTTCCAGGGAGCATGCCTCTAAATTTCCTTACAGATGATGTCTTAGACAAATTCAAACTGCCCTTTTTAGAATTTTGTGACCCCCACCTTTAAAAAATCCTGGATCCATCCTTGTGTTGAGTGGGGAGACAAATTGAGAAGATGTTCTGTTTGGTCGTAAGTATAATTATGTCATGGCAAGGATCACCCTGTCCATTGCCAAATTAACCATTTGCTAATTTTTATACAAAGTGGCTACAACATTTAGTCTTTGGCTAATAAAACTTTCCACAGGCACAAGAAGGTGCCAAAATATGTGGGAGCACACACACCCATATATATATATATATATATATATATATATATATATATATATATATATATATATATATATATATAAACATCGCAGCTGCTGGGCCTATGCCAGTGTTTTCTTTCAGTTAGCGACTGTTGAATAATTTTCAAGGAATTTCTCTACTTATGTGAAAATTGGCTAAAACAAAACTCACCCCATTGAGAGCCCTGTATGGACTGTCAAAAACCATGCTCATTAGTGTAGTAGGTTCAAATCCTGTCAGTACATACTTAATTTGTGTTTTTATAACAAGTGAACCAGTTCAAATGCCATCAATATATATTTTATTATGTTTCTATTAAACTACGAGTATGTTTCCTGGTTGACCATTTGGAAGGTTCACATCCCGTCAGTACAAACTTTGTGTTTTTATTAAAATGTGATTTCTGGATGGTCATGTGGCTAACATCAAGGACTGTCCAATAGCAAGTGAACCAGTGCTATACAAGTTCAAATCCCTTCAATACATATTTCATATTTCTATTAAACTACGAGTATGATTCGTGTGTGGTCGTGTGGCTAATATCAAGAACTGTCAAATAACAAGCGAACTAATGCTATATAAATTTAAGTTTAAATGCAGTCACTATACATTTTATTATGTTTCTATTAAACTACGAGTATGATTTCTTGTGTGGTCGTGTGGCTAACATCGAGGACAGTCAAATGCCAAGCAAACAAGTGTTATATAATTTCCAATCCCATCAATATACACTTTGGGCCGGTTGTTAAAACATTGGTTACCTTAACCAGTGGTTAATATAAATTTTCAAAACCAATCAACTGAATCAATACAAATAATAATTGAAGACATAATGTTAAAACTTCATTTAGAACAGACAAAGGTATCCATGCATAATAAAAAATTTAAGTTTATTTTGTAACTGTGCAAAAACAATTTTTAAAAAATGTTAGACGAACTCGGGGTTAATATTTCATTTCAACTTATTTTTGTGCTTATATCCAATTAAGGTTCAAGCACGCTGTCCTGGGCACACACCTCAGCTATCTGGGCAGAGGGTTAGTTGTTAATTGTTATTGGTTAGTGAGGGAGAAGAGGGTTTTGTGGCTTATACACCTACCCCCCAAGTTGTTAAAACTCGCTCGCGGTGGGAGCCAGTACCAGACTGCGAACCCTGTACCTACCAGCCTTATGTCCTATGGCTTAACCACGACGCCACCGAGGCCGGTAGGGTTAATATAGCTATGCTTTAAACAACTGGGCCTTTGTGTTTATATTAAACTATGATAAACTATGTTACTCACCACTTTCAACGGCAGCCATTTTGTTCTCCTCTGGCATCGTGCCAACCGATGACTGTTTGCTGGACGCCGTGATCCCTACCTCGTCTTCGCCAATCACCATAACATAGTACGTAGCTTGCGGCTCCAGTCCCGTGATCTCATGTTTGAAATCGGTCGCCTTCTCCTCCTTCATATACTGCCATTTACCATTACCTTGGTAACAGTTACAAGGAAGAAGGAATGTTTTATTTAACAATGCACTCAACACATTTTATTTAAGGTTATATAGCGTAGGACATATGGTGAGAGAAGAAACCCACTGTCGCCACTTTATCAGCTACTCTTTTCGATTAGCAGCAAGGGATCTTTTATATGCACCATCCCACAGACAGGGTAGTACATACCATGGCCTTTGATATACCAGTTGTGGTGTACTGGCTGGAATGAGAAATAGCCCAATGGGCCCACCGACAGGGATCGATCCCACACCGACCGCACATCGAGCGAGCGCATTACCACTGGGCTACGTCCCGCCCATTACAAGGAAGGAATGGCGCACTCACCACAATTTATTTATGGTTATATGGTGTCAGACATATGGTTATGTTACAATTGAAATATTTTAAAAATAACTGGCAAAAAAAAAGCTAGGTTCTTAAAATTCATGTAAGTCGTAAATAAAAAGCCTAGAAGGCTAAAAAAAATTGTACAACTCAAAATGTTGCGGAAAAAAATTGCATTCTTCAAACAAATCAGGCAGAAATTGTACCTCTAAACTTCATTGAGTCTCAAATGATATTGATTTATAAACTACATAATTATATCAAAAATATTTTTCAATATAATGTCATTTGTTAAAAAAAATTGTTACATTTATAAATTGTTTTTATAAAAATTAAATGAAAGAGCTTCACAGTAGGGGCTCAGAGCTTTGCATCACCCAGATTAACTTTACAGATGCAGCCATGTATACTTATGTCTCTCAACGACTGGTATATCAAAGGCTGTGGTATGTGCTATCCTGTCTGTTGGATGGTACATACAAAAGATCCCTTGATACTAATAAAAAAATCTCTATGACTGTGTCAAAATGACCATATATTTGACATCCAATAGCCGATGATTGATATAAATCAATGTGCTCTAGTGGTGTCGTTATTAAACAAAACAAACTTTTTATGTTCCTCAACAACAAATGTCTGGAGAAATACCACTGGCTTTGACATACACGCCTATCTAAGTAGTTTCAACCATGATACAGTGAAACCCCTCTAAACCTGACACCCTCGGGACCAAGTAGAATGTCCGGTTTGATATACACGCCTATCTAAGTAGTTTCAACCATCATACAGTGAAACCCCTCTAAACCTGACACCCTCGGGACCAAGTAGAATGTCCGGTTTGATATACACGCCTATCTAAGTAGTTTCAACCATCATACAGTGAAACCCCTCTAAACCTGACACCCTCGGGACCAAGTAGAATGTCCGGTTTGATATACACGCCTATCTAAGTAGTTTCAACCATCATACAGTGAAACCCCTCTAAACCTGACACCCTCGGGACCAAGTAGAATGTCCGGTTTGATATACACGCCTATCTAAGTAGTTTCAACCATCATACAGTGAAACCCCTCTAAACCTGACACCCTCGGGACCAAGTAGAATGTCCGGTTTGATATACACGCCTATCTAAGTAGTTTCAACCATCATACAGTGAAACCCCTCTAAACCTGACACCCTCGGGACCAAGTAGAATGTCCGGTTTGATATACACGCCTATCTAAGTAGTTTCAACCATCATACAGTGAAACCCCTCTAAACCTGACACCCTCGGGACCAAGTAGAATGTCCGGTTTGATATACACGCCTATCTAAGTAGTTTCAACCATCATACAGTGAAACCCCTCTAAACCTGACATCCTCGGGACCAAGTAGAATGTCCGGTTTGATATACACGCCTATCTAAGTAGTTTCAACCATCATACAGTGAAACCCCTTTAAACCTGACACCCTCGGGACCAAGTAGAATGTCCGGTTTGATATACACGCCTATCTAAGTAGTTTCAACCATCATACAGTGAAACCCCTCTAAACCTGACACCCTCGGGACCAAGTAGAATGTCCGGTTTGATATACACGCCTATCTAAGTAGTTTCAACCATCATACAGTGAAACCCCTCTAAACCTGACACCCTCGGGACCAAGTAGAATGTCCGGTTTGATATACACGCCTATCTAAGTAGTTTCAACCATCATACAGTGAAACCCCTTTAAACCTGACACCCTCGGGACCAAGTAGAATGTCCGGTTTGATATACACGCCTATCTAAGTAGTTTCAACCATCATACAGTGAAACCCCTCTAAACCTGACACCATCGGGACCAAGTAGAATGTCCGGTTTGATATACACGCCTATCTAAGTAGTTTCAACCATCATACAGTGAAACCCCTCTAAACCTGACACCCTCGGGACCAAGTAGAATGTCCGGTTTGATATACACGCCTATCTAAGTAGTTTCAACCATCATACAGTGAAACCCTCTAAACCTGACACCCTCGGGACCAAGTAGAATGTCCGGTTTGATATACACGCCTATCTAAGTAGTTTCAACCATGATACAGTGAAACCCCTCTAAACCTGACACCCTCGGGACCAAGTAGAATGTCCGGTTTGATATACACGCCTATCTAAGTAGTTTCAACCATCATACAGTGAAACCCCTCTAAACCTGACACCCTCGGGACCAAGTAGAATGTCCGGTTTGATATACACGCCTATCTAAGTAGTTTCAACCATCATACAGTGAAACCCCTCTAAACCTGACACCCTCGGGACCAAGTAGAATGTCCGGTTTGATATACACGCCTATCTAAGTAGTTTCAACCATCATACAGTGAAACCCCTCTAAACCTGACACCCTCGGGACCAAGTAGAATGTCCGGTTTGATATACACGCCTATCTAAGTAGTTTCAACCATCATACAGTGAAACCCCTCTAAACCTGACACCCTCGGGACCAAGTAGAATGTCCGGTTTGATATACACGCCTATCTAAGTAGTTTCAACCATCATACAGTGAAACCCCTCTAAACCTGACACCCTCGGGACCAAGTAGAATGTCCGGTTTGATATACACGCCTATCTAAGTAGTTTCAACCATCATACAGTGAAACCCCTCTAAACCTGACACCCTCGGGACCAAGTAGAATGTCCGGTTTGATATACACGCCTATCTAAGTAGTTTCAACCATCATACAGTGAAACCCCTCTAAACCTGACACCCTCGGGACCAAGTAGAATGTCCGGTTTGATATACACGCCTATCTAAGTAGTTTCAACCATCATACAGTGAAACCCCTCTAAACCTGACACCCTCGGGACCAAGTAGAATGTCCGGTTTGATATACACGCCTATCTAAGTAGTTTCAACCATCATACAGTGAAACCCCTCTAAACCTGACACCCTCGGGACCAAGTAGAATGTCCGGTTTGATATACACGCCTATCTAAGTAGTTTCAACCATCATACAGTGAAACCCCTCTAAACCTGACACCCTCGGGACCAAGTAGAATGTCCGGTTTGATATACACGCCTATCTAAGTAGTTTCAACCATCATACAGTGAAACCCCTCTAAACCTGACACCCTCGGGACCAAGTAGAATGTCCGGTTTGATATACACGCCTATCTAAGTAGTTTCAACCATCATACAGTGAAACCCCTCTAAACCTGACACCCTCGGGACCAAGTAGAATGTCCGGTTTGATATACACGCCTATCTAAGTAGTTTCAACCATCATACAGTGAAACCCCTCTAAACCTGACACCCTCGGGACCAAGTAGAATGTCCGGTTTGATATACACGCCTATCTAAGTAGTTTCAACCATCATACAGTGAAACCCCTCTAAACCTGACACCCTCGGGACCAAGTAGAATGTCCGGTTTGATATACACGCCTATCTAAGTAGTTTCAACCATCATACAGTGAAACCCCTCTAAACCTGACACCCTCGGGACCAAGTAGAATGTCCGGTTTGATATACACGCCTATCTAAGTAGTTTCAACCATCATACAGTGAAACCCCTCTAAACCTGACACCCTCGGGACCAAGTAGAATGTCCGGTTTGATATACACGCCTATCTAAGTAGTTTCAACCATGATACAGTGAAACCCCTCTAAACCTGACACCCTCGGGACCAAGTAGAATGTCCGGTTTGATATACACGCCTATCTAAGTAGTTTCAACCATGATACAGTGAAACCCCTCTAAACCTGACACCCTCGGGACCAAGTAGAATGTCCGGTTTGATATACACGCCTATCTAAGTAGTTTCAACCATGATACAGTGAAACCCCTCTAAACCTGACACCCTCGGGACCAAGTAGAATGTCCGGTTTGATATACACGCCTATCTAAGTAGTTTCAACCATCATACAGTGAAACCCCTCTAAACCTGACACCCTCGGGACCAAGTAGAATGTCCGGTTTGATATACACGCCTATCTAAGTAGTTTCAACCATGATACAGTGAAACCCCTCTAAACCTGACACCCTCGGGACCAAGTAGAATGTCCGGTTTGATATACACGCCTATCTAAGTAGTTTCAACCATCATACAGTGAAACCCCTCTAAACCTGACACCCTCGGGACCAAGTAGAATGTCCGGTTTGATATACACGCCTATCTAAGTAGTTTCGCCTATCTAAGTAGTTTCAACCATCATACAGTGAAACCCCTCTAAACCTGACACCCTCGGGACCAAGTAGAATGTCCGGTTTGATATACACGCCTATCTAAGTAGTTTCAACCATCATACAGTGAAACCCCTCTAAACCTGACACCCTCGGGACCAAGTAGAATGTCCGGTTTGATATACACGCCTATCTAAGTAGTTTCAACCATGATACAGTGAAACCCCTCTAAACCTGACACCCTCGGGACCAAGTAGAATGTCCGGTTTGATATACACGCCTATCTAAGTAGTTTCAACCATGATACAGTGAAACCCCTCTAAACCTGACACCCTCGGGACCAAGTAGAATGTCCGGTTTGATATACACGCCTATCTAAGTAGTTTCAACCATGATACAGTGAAACCCCTCTAAACCTGACACCCTCGGGACCAAGTAGAATGTCCGGTTTGATATACACGCCTATCTAAGTAGTTTCAACCATCATACAGTGAAACCCCTCTAAACCTGACACCCTCGGGACCAAGTAGAATGTCCGGTTTGATATACACGCCTATCTAAGTAGTTTCAACCATCATACAGTGAAACCCCTCTAAACCTGACACCCTCGGGACCAAGTAGAATGTCCGGTTTGATATACACGCCTATCTAAGTAGTTTCAACCATCATACAGTGAAACCCCTCTAAACCTGACACCCTCGGGACCAAGTAGAATGTCCGGTTTGATATACACGCCTATCTAAGTAGTTTCAACCATGATACAGTGAAACCCCTCTAAACCTGACACCCTCGGGACCAAGTAGAATGTCCGGTTTGATATACACGCCTATCTAAGTAGTTTCAACCATGATACAGTGAAACCCCTCTAAACCTGACACCCTCGGGACCAAGTAGAATGTCCGGTTTGATATACACGCCTATCTAAGTAGTTTCAACCATCATACAGTGAAACCCCTCTAAACCTGACACCCTCGGGACCAAGTAGAATGTCCGGTTTGATATACACGCCTATCTAAGTAGTTTCAACCATCATACAGTGAAACCCCTCTAAACCTGACACCCTCGGGACCAAGTAGAATGTCCGGTTTGATATACACGCCTATCTAAGTAGTTTCAACCATGATACAGTGAAACCCCTCTAAACCTGACACCCTCGGGACCAAGTAGAATGTCCGGTTTGATATACACGCCTATCTAAGTAGTTTCAACCATGATACAGTGAAACCCCTCTAAACCTGACACCCTCGGGACCAAGTAGAATGTCCGGTTTGATATACACGCCTATCTAAGTAGTTTCAACCATCATACAGTGAAACCCCTCTAAACCTGACACCCTCGGGACCAAGTAGAATGTCCGGTTTGATATACACGCCTATCTAAGTAGTTTCAACCATCATACAGTGAAACCCCTCTAAACCTGACACCCTCGGGACCAAGTAGAATGTCCGGTTTGATATACACGCCTATCTAAGTAGTTTCAACCATCATACAGTGAAACCCCTCTAAACCTGACACCCTCGGGACCAAGTAGAATGTCCGGTTTGATATACACGCCTATCTAAGTAGTTTCAACCATCATACAGTGAAACCCCTCTAAACCTGACACCCTCGGGACCAAGTAGAATGTCCGGTTTGATATACACGCCTATCTAAGTAGTTTCAACCATCATACAGTGAAACCCCTCTAAACCTGACACCCTCGGGACCAAGTAGAATGTCCGGTTTGATATACACGCCTATCTAAGTAGTTTCAACCATCATACAGTGAAACCCCTCTAAACCTGACACCCTCGGGACCAAGTAGAATGTCCGGTTTGATATACACGCCTATCTAAGTAGTTTCAACCATCATACAGTGAAACCCCTCTAAACCTGACACCCTCGGGACCAAGTAGAATGTCCGGTTTGATATACACGCCTATCTAAGTAGTTTCAACCATCATACAGTGAAACCCCTCTAAACCTGACACCCTCGGGACCAAGTAGAATGTCCGGTTTGATATACACGCCTATCTAAGTAGTTTCAACCATCATACAGTGAAACCCCTCTAAACCTGACACCCTCGGGACCAAGTAGAATGTCCGGTTTGATATACACGCCTATCTAAGTAGTTTCAACCATCATACAGTGAAACCCCTCTAAACCTGACACCCTCGGGACCAAGTAGAATGTCCGGTTTGATATACACGCCTATCTAAGTAGTTTCAACCATCATACAGTGAAACCCCTCTAAACCTGACACCCTCGGGACCAAGTAGAATGTCCGGTTTGATATACACGCCTATCTAAGTAGTTTCAACCATCATACAGTGAAACCCTCTAAACCTGACACCCTCGGGACCAAGTAGAATGTCCGGTTTGATATACACGCCTATCTAAGTAGTTTCAACCATCATACAGTGAAACCCCTCTAAACCTGACACCCTCGGGACCAAGTAGAATGTCCGGTTTGATATACACGCCTATCTAAGTAGTTTCAACCATCATACAGAAAAAAAAAAAAAAAAAAAAAAAAAAAAAAAAAAAAAAAAAAAAAAAAAAAAAAAAAAAAAAAAAAAAAAAAAAAAAAAAAAAAAAAAAAAAAAAAAAAAAAAAAAAAAAAAAAAAAAAAAAAAAAAAAAAAAAAAAAAAAAAAAAAAAAAAAAAAAAAAAAAAAAAAAAAAAAAAAAACCGCCACAATGACAAACGTGAAACCCTTAAATACACCCTACCAAGTAGAATGTCCGGTTTGAAAACCCCTTCTAAAGGCAACCTTAAAAGTGAAAACCCCTTAAATAACCCTACCAAGTAGTTCCATATACAGCCTTCTAAATTTAACCTTAACAGTGAAAACCCCTTAAATACACCCTAAAGTAGTTCCTTTATATAACCCATTAATGCAACCTTAACAGTGAAACCCCTTAAACCACCCCCGGGACCAAGTAGTTCCTTTATATAACCCTTTAAGATTTCCCAAACAAATGCCCCTTAAACCACCCCCAAAGTAAATTC